>NC_140054.1:2848037-3062155 GCF_963513975.1 Fringilla coelebs | reverse complement strand
TGGTTTTGGTTAGCATCTAAGCTAATGGGCAAATGGTATCAATATTTGTCCCATTCTTTGTGAACAAACCAGCAGGGAGGAGGGCAGGCACCGTGGAGGAGGCAGAAGCAGCAGGAGTGCTCAGCACAGCATCCAAGGACTGGGCTCCTGCCACACCAGCTCCAGTTTGCTCTGAGGAACTTTTTTGCCTCTTTTTTTTGATGTCAGAAGGCGAGTGCAGGTTGGATTTTATCCTGGGTACTTTTCATTCCTTGTAACTTTCATGTGGAAGGATGAAATATAGCCGGGTACATTTCGAGCAGGGCAATGGATTACCTTGCACCGACATGCAGGCCCAAGGTGTCCATTATTTATAGCCCTCATTTTCTTGCAGCAGATTTGCATAGATGAGCTCCCAGTGGATGACAGGCCAGAGCTGTGAGGCTCAGGAGTTTACAGGGAGCAGGATAATCCAGCAGCCAGGCATCACTTCGTGTTATGTTGCACCAAGACTGAACCAACCTGGCCACAGGTTGTGGGAGAGTCTGGGGGAAAAAAGGGGCAGAGGAAAATGTTGCCAGCAAACGGAGACTGCTGAGTTCTGGAGGCAATGTGTCGTGCTTGCTCACATCACTTTGCCATTGGGACTGCTTAGCAAGTCCAGTGACCACATCCAGGCCAGGCAGGGCTGTGCACCACAGAGTGTTTGGGGGATTCAGGTCCTGTCAGGGGCTGAGGTCTGATGTTGTCACTTGGAGTAACTTCCAGCTGGAGAGGAAGCAAGCTGCTTTGTCAGAAGCTGCACAAACTCTCCTGTACCAGGCTGGGAACAGACCCAGCCAGGTGTCAGCTGGGTGGATTGCTGCTGCTGTCATCAAATGGATTAAAACATTGATCTGTCAGGAGCCAGAATGTCAAGGGAAACTTGTTGGGGAGAGTTGCTGTTTCTCTCACTGGTGGCAGCTCAGAAATGGTTCTCTGGGGATGAGGCTTAGCAGTGGATGTGGTGGGAGCAGGGTCTGTCTGGTTCCTGTCTGCAGCTCAGCTCTGCAGCCAGGGAGCCCCACTGCAAGGGAAAAGGGATCTCAGTGGTCACCTGTTCCTGAGAGAAAAGTGTCACAGAAGCCAGATGAAGCCAGTAGCTCATGAGGAGGCATCAGTGGCTCTTGTTCCCTTCTGAGACCTTCTGCAGGGAGAAAACTCTTCCTCTGAGAGTTCTCAGAAGCTCCTGAGTGCAGAGAACAGGCTGGTGGCAGGGAGTGATGGGCTGGCACAAGCCATGCTGTGCTCTGGCACTCCTGCTGCTGAGCAGGGCTTGCCAGGGGTGGGACCCCACTCCTCCCTCTGCTCCCTGCCAGCTGCAGCCATCCCTGCACAGCCCTGCAGCTGCAGGTGGCACAGGAGCGAGCTGTCACCAGGGAGGGTCTGAGCAACGGCAGATCCAATTGCACAAAGATGGATCATGGACCACAAAACCAGATTTGCTTAGCTAATCCTTTGATTGATTTTTAAGGCCTTGCTGAGACTAAAAGACTATTAAGAGATTTGTGCTGGTGCCACCTCCCAGCACAGGAACCAACTCACCTGCTGTGCATCTGATGCTTCCTGGCCATGGCCTGAGACCCTTCCCAGCAGAGATCAGTCCTTAGCTCCCCCATTTAAATTCCACAGCCTTCTCCTTGCTGAGGCTCTCTCTGGAAGATGAACACTCATGCACAGAGCCCTCACAGGGTGCCAAGCCCCAGTGCAGCTCTCTAGGCACTGGCTGGGCATCCCACAGAGATGGGGATCCCACCCAGTCAGGTGTGGGGCCAAAGGGTCTCTCATCACAGCCCTCAGGAATTCATCCCTTTTGCTTGGCCTTTTCCCTATAATTTTCCTCCTGATCTTTGAATCTCACAGTCAGAAATTCCCTTCCCCATCCCACAGAGCATTGGTGCTGCCTTGTGCTCAGCCTGGCAGAAGCCCTGCAACGCTCCTCACTCCCTGCTCCCTGTTTCCCTGCTCCAACATCCCCAGCCCAGTTTGGATGGGGTACAATGTGCTGAGTGTGCAGACCTGAAACACTTGCTCTTGCCTTTGACTACTCATGTGCCTGCCTGTTTTTCCCAGCACCTGCCTCCTCATGTCCAGATTCAAACTCCAGATAATGTAGCCTGGCTAGCCTCCTGGGCAGGGCTGTGTATGCTGGGAGAAATGCTGGCCTTGAAAATTGGGTGTGAGTCTGTGGGATTCCTCAGATACTTTCTGCCACTGGGATTGTCTGGAAGATGCTGAAGTCAGACTCTCCTTTCTAGATAGTTCAAGTTTACACCAGAAATCATGCCCAGTGCCTGGCAGGCCACTGTCCTGGATGTGGTACACCAAGACACAAGCAGTGATGTCATAGGAGCTCTTCAAGGAGACTTTTTAAGTAGCTCTGATCTCTGCTCCACTCCAGACTTTGCCCAGGGCTTGGGAACCCCAGCAGGAAGAGCCACCCAGCAGAGACCATCCTCAGCACGTGAAGATGAAGCACATGGTGCTGGGCACAGGGGCCACCCAGTAGAATCTGGGCATGTTTGGCTGTGGTGGGCTAATCCTGAGGCTTACAGAAAACCCAGTTCCAGCCCTCTCCCTGGGGCTGCCCTGTGCTCCTGGCCAGGCTGGAAGTGGAGCAGGGAGGTGCAGCCTCCTGGGTTTCCTCTCTTGGTGTTCTCTGGGTTCTCCTGGGTTTCCTCTCTTGGTGTTCTTTGGGTTCTCCTGGGTTTCCTCTCTTGGTGTTCTCTGGGTTCTCCTGGGTTTCCTCTCTTGGTGTTCTCTGGGTTCCCCTGGGTTTCCTCTCTGTTGTTCTGCAGCTGCAGATGTGGAAGTTTTGGGCTGCACCCAGTTTATGTAGTCCTGAGCATCACCACCCAGTCTGCTCACCAGGCACAAACAAAAACCAAAACAGGATCCAGCAGGGCAGGCAGGGGGCCTGTGGGACAAGGAGCTTTCAGCACTCAGAGGCTGCTGGCAGATCCAGGCTGTGCTGCAGCACCAGGCAGCCCAGCAGCCTCTCAGCCATGTGTGCCAGGTGATGCCTGTCCCAGTCCCAGGGCACACCTGTGCTCAGTGCAAGAGACCCACCACAGACTGCGAGCTGAGCCAACTGAAAAGGAGGCTTGAAAGAGGATGAAAAACTCAGGGGAGGGCTCGTAAAGTGCCAGAGGCAAATGAAAAGATCCCAAACCAAGACGTGATTCTGAAGAACCAAACTCTTTTTCTGGCTCCAATGCCTCTTTTTTTCCTTGCCACAGGGCTGAGAAGTATCACAGATCTGGTAGCTTTTGTTGATGTGACTTAAAGAGCAGTGCACCTACTGAAAAAGAGCACAGAATGGGAATGAAGGTCTGGTGAGGTTCCCAGAACAGGGAATGCTCCAGCACAAGCTTTGGAGGGTTTTTCAATGAGAACACGAAGCAACTTTGCTGCTTGTGAGGATGCTCAGGAAAGGGAGAAGAAAGAGATTGCAAAGCATTTCACGCTGGTATCAGTCCCACGTTACACAGTGGAGTAAACAGTGTGAAACACCTGTGTAACAGGGGCCTGCTGAAAGTAGGTGGTGCCAAACAATTCCAAAATACTGTTTCACCCGAGACAATGACTTTGCAGTTGCCAGGATTAATTTTTATTGCAATAAAACAGTTGGTATGATGGGCTTAAAGCAGGGAACTCAGAGCAAGGCTCCCAAGGGGCAGAGCAGCAGTTGTGAGCCCAGGTTCATCATCAGGGGCTGCCTGCCCTGGCACTGGCATTGCCAAGCCACAAGTGGGGTGCAAACTGAACCCACATTCCTCTTGTGGGGCAGAGATGGCCAGCAGGATTGTGTGAGCTTCCAACTTCAAAAGATTGGTGGCCATGAGAGGCAGAGCATCCAAGCTGCCTTGTTCCTGCTTTCCAAAATAGTATGAGAATTGTGAAGCTGCAAGACAGGAATGTGGGCAGAGACCTGACAGATCCCTGTAGCTCAGCTGAGCAAAGCCCTGTTAATAACCTGAAACCCCCGAGGGAGGGAGGGACAGCCAGTTCTGGTTTTGCTTAACCAGGGTCTCCTGCCATTACAACATTATAATATCAAAGAACTTTGTGTTGAGAACCAGATACAGCAGCAAGTGCACCCCCAAAAGGACCAGTCCTTAAGATGTCAGTGGAGTTTGCTGCAGGAGGGTAGAATTTAAGTCATAGTCTGGAGAAACAAAGACTCAGAGGACAGGATCAGTCCCTAATTACCTCTCAGTTAATGTGAATATGCAGGAGGATGAGGAGAGGGAGGGGCAGGAGACACAAGCATGAGAAGCACTGATGTGGAGCTGGGGAAGGGAAAGTTTGGGCTAGATGCAAGGGGAAAAAAAGGCCCCAAAAATGCCTAATGTAAGACATTCCTACAGGCAGCGGGCTAAAAATGAAGTCACAGGAAATATTTCCATAAAAGTCAGATTCAGTTTGGGCAGGGAAGTTGCCATGAATGATTCAGTGAAGGGCCTGGCTCAGAGTGCTGGCAGGACCCAGCTGTCCATCCCAGTCCAACCTCCTCAGTCACTGCTGCTGCCTTCCAGACAGCCCTGGGCACTCAGTGCCTCTGCTGGGGAAATGAGTGGGCTCATGTAACCATTTTCAGCAATTCTTTGGATATTTAACATACTAATACTTTAAAAAGATCAGAGATGTGTTATTTAGAAAACACACCAGAAGGCTAACTCTCTCTTTTTCCAGGAAAAATGTATTTGCAGGAAGCAGCAGGTGCTGCTGTGTTTTAATCTAAGTCAAGAGACTCCAGTGCTGATTGCTGTCCATAAATCATGCTCAGTCTCACATCCCCTCCATCATACCAAGGTACCCTGCATGAACACACCCAGTTAGACATCCACTCCTCTGATCATGTTCTCTCAGCCCATCCCAGCCAGCAGCTGCATTATTCTTCAGTGTCCACAGATGTTTACAGTTTTTATTTCCAATAACCTCAAACTGCAAACAGAAGGTGGTTCCTAGATATGATGGATGAAAAAATGTAAAAAAACAAATCTTGTGACCCAAACCCCAAGCAACAAAAGATGTGGTGGAGTAAAAAATGTTAATGTAGAACCTTTTGCGCAATTAGGAATAACCTTATTAATAATTTGAATATTTTCCAATGAATTGTCTAGCCTATCTCTCATGAGACTAACTTCAAACAGTTTGAGAATTAAGCTTGGCTGCTTTTGTTATGGATGGAGCCAGACAACAAGAACAAGTAAACCAAATGGCAACATGAATTTCAGTGAAAACATGATTCTACTCTGCTAGTGAACTAATGGTTTTGGCTGAGAATGTACATTTACCAGACTGTCCCTTTGTATGGAATGAGTCAAATCCAATTTCCTATCATCAAACTCGTAGATGGCCACAAAGAAAAAGGTTTAATTGAGCTGAACTTTAACACTGAATTTTAAAGTTTGCTGATTGTGGATTGCTTTACTGCCCAGGTTTCTCCTCTAGTCTAAGGCCTTACTTCTGTATTTCAGGAATTAAGCAGAGGCACATCTGGCAAACAAGTTATTTTGAAGGAGAATACACAGAAAGAATTGAAGGAATTTGGACCTGGCCTAAAATCTCTGAGACTGGATCCTCCTTTTCCTGACCAGGATCCAGGGAGCAGTGCTTCCATATTCATTTAACAGCAAGAATATGTCAGTTTGTACAAAAATATGGAAGTTCTGATAATCTCAAGGTTGCCCTTATAGTTGTGGCAGGCTTTAATGAGAAGCAGTGTCTCCCATGGGAGATGAACTAGTGGTTCCAGCCACAGCAGTCTGATAAAAACTCCCACTAACAACAAATATCTTATCTTTCCACCTGGCCTTGTCCTTAGCTACTTCCTAAAAGAGCTGTCTAAAGTCAGGAGGAGCTGCTCTGGGCTCACAGCTCAACCTTTGAGTTTCGGGAGTGGGCCTGTCCACAGCTGGGGAGAGTCTGCTGGTTCCTTCCCACCAAAAAACTTGTTTATTGTAGCCTCAGATGAATCTTTCCTATAACTGTGGTTAACCTCTTCCTATAGTTAGGCTTCTTATGATTCACCTATGCTAAGTATTTTGCAATTAAACTCCCCCATAGAGCAAACCAAGCCTTTATTACAGCTGCAGAAGTCTCCTTTGTCTGGCTGAACCGGGTCTTCTACTTTTGTTCCCATGACTTTTTCCTAACAAGTTTGCAAGCTCTCATCCCTGGATTGCTGCTGGGACCAAAAGCTTTCATGAGATGGTTTTAAAGTACAGACAGAAAAGGTGGTGGTGCTGGCAGGGGGAGGGAGGAAGGGTCTTTCAGTCTGCTTCATATAGGTCTCTATTCTTTGAGGTTAGTAATTTGTTCTTTGGTGAAAAAAGATTTTATGAGATGGATCAATCATAGATTTTCCTCTAGTAAATGAGCCCCCAAAAAAGAGCAAGGTACTTGTATCAGGATGTGGCTGAAACTACAAACAAGCACCTGGCAAAAAAAGGACGTCTATCACAGTGAAAAAAAGTCTGTGCCACGCCAACAGCTCCAAAAATAAATGCAGGAAAACAAGGTCTAAAATGTTATATCACAGTGAAAATCACTTCTGAGTAAAAAAATCATTATTGACAATATCTAATTATTGGTGAAATCTATTAGGAAAACATTTACAGTTTTACATTTACATTCACAGTTCAGTTACAATCCCTCAGGTTTTCTATACGAGGGCTTAAAAGCTTTTCAATACATTCAGGGGAAGAAAAGAATGGTTTAGTTCCAAGTCTAAGCCAAAGTTTGCAGTGTAGTTAAAAAGAGTAAATGAACTTGTGGATGTGACTCCTCTGTTTCCTTCTCACACAGTGTCTTCTTCACTTGAACGACAGAGCACAGAACCTGAACACGAAGGCTTCATGTTTTATTAATGGTGTCCAATTCATTTCCTGTTTTCATGCTGATAACCTACTGAGGGAGAGGAAGGGAACTCAGGTGGCAAGACCTCAGATCCATTTCTCTTCTACCCATGAACAGTTCACAAGTGGGTATTTCACTAGAAAAATCTCTTTCTTGCATGTATTACTGCATTCTCTGGGGTGGCTGCTCTGCTGCTGGCATACACCTCTGAAAGAACAAATGTGTTCAGGGCAAGTTCTCTTCAAGGTGAAAGCTTTTAGGTTTTAGTTCAGACAGGGCCTGGTAGTTATTTTCACTACTGTCCTTTCTACAGGACCAACCTCATAATACACCCAATTACTACCCTGGCAGAAATCTTCTCATCACACAAAATTCACATTATACTGTTCTCTGTTTCTAGAAATGCCAATTAATCCCCCATTAAGACAAAGCTACACAGTGGTCAGCCCAGTAGATATTCACAGAGATTTTTAAACTAAAATAATGTTACTAGTCCTGCAGAATGAAAACATCAGTGTTCAAGACAGAATCCCCATTTTCCCATTCCTCAAGCTGATATTACAACAAAGGCCTGGGTCTGATGAAACACTCCTGCAGTTAAAATAAATTCAGAGAAGAAAAACTGAGATTCCCCAGTCTGCCTCAGTGCTCCTCATTCCCTCAGAGCAGCAAATGCCTTAACAGCAATGACTTGCCTCCAAGCAGCTGCTTCCTATAACACCCCTTGGCCACCTTCCCAACAAGAAGAAATCCCTTTCTCTGCACAGCCTGTGAGCTGCCAGTGTGGTCATGCTCCATGGCCGGGGTGGGGCTGCACACTGAGCTCCTGGGGTTTCTTTTAGGACATTTTCCTTTGAAAGATAACCAGAACTGCAGTGAGATTGTAACCTCCGTTGGGTTGGCAGGCAGACCTGTGCCTGGAGGTGCAAGTGCAAGTGTGTGGTCTTGGGTGTGGGGAAGAAAGGAGAAGGGTGGTGACCTGAATGTTGGAATGGAGTTCAGAGCAGACTTTTTTTGGCTTCCTTTTTTGTATTTTTTTTGTTTTGTTTTGTTTTGCCTTTCCTTGTGTTGGGAACACCAAGCATGCAAATGCAGGAGTTCCCTGCCCAGCAGTAAGGGAATGAGAGCACTGCTGTGATGTGTCCCCTTCTGCTTTGGGAGCCTCCTGCCACACTTTCAGGCCTTCCTCTGAAACCATGAGGACTAGAAATAGCATTATTTTTTACAGTGAGAATGGGGATTCTCATGTAAGTGAGGGCTGGTGGAGCTAGACTGCACAGGACTATCCAAATGCTGCAATCATAGTTTTAAAACGTGAAAACTGGCAATTTGATTTTCCTGCTATAAACATTGAGCTTGGACCTAATATACACAAACCTGTATGTCCCACTTGAGACTCAGTGCTCAATTTTTATGTGTCTCAATTATACAGACCTGGGCTTCCAGGGCTGAAAGAGACAGAGAGGACTAGAGCGCTCTTAAATAGCAGACAAATTTTTTTACATGTAGCCAATCTCCAGTGACGGAGGTTAAATATGTTTTCATGTTTTCTATTTAGTCATCCTTCCTGCTCATTTCCAGATGCACAGCAGCTGGAAAAAGTCTCCCAGATTTCACTGAAACACTGGCTACTGTTCAGTGGAGTGTGTGAATTACTTTGTGGTTCAAATGACCCTCATGCTCGGGCACCTGTGTACAGAATTTGATTTTTCTTTTTTCAAAATGGAAATGAAAGCTTAGATTGAATTTTCAAGCAATGAAACGAAAGTGTTAGGCAGTGCAAACATTAGAGAAGCTGCCATTAGTGAAGGTCTGACTGGGCACAAAGGCAAGAAGCCACATTCCCATCCTAGCACTGAGATATCTGTTGCAAATAAAATTTTGTGAGTGGTTGGCTTGCCCAGCCCAGTTTTGTTCTCTTTTTGAAGTTTTACCAAATGATCATTTCCCCACAGAGGTGCATGGCTCTGTATTTAAATATCCTGCAGACCTGTAGCTATTGACTCCCCATGCTCACTACCTGTGTGTTTGCTTATGCTGTGCTTCAACATCAGAAAACAATGATGTCCTTTTGTGGAGGCAGCAGATATAATAATAATAAAAATAATCATAATAATCAGTGTGAGAGGTTTTCTGTCTGAGGGGGGAAATTAATCAATTTGAAATCACTGACTTTACAGTCATCTGCCACTTTGAATACTGATTATTCTCATGTTGGGCTGTAGAGGATGGATATTTACCACTGAAAAGAGAAGAGCCACCAACTCTCAAGGCATCACCAGGCTCTGCAGACAGGTATTGTCATAGGGTGGCATGTTATGTAACAACTCCTTAAATGCAAGTTACTCTACATTCTTGGCAGCAGACCACATAAAATTTCCCTTCAGATGTTGATGGGCTAAAAAAAAAAAAAAAAAAATTAAAAGAAAAAAATATATATGAAAATCACCTTATCATTTACAATGCAAATCCTGGAATGAAAGTTAGTAAATTAAACTAGAGATTCACCTAAATTAAGCTGGCATTCTATTCTGGTGCTTCAAACTCTGAAAACATTGCTGGCTGACAAAACAAGCCCTGGAATGATTAGCAAAAACCCTCCTTCAGAGGCAGCAGACGAGCAATCCCTTTGAACCTTCACAGCACATCATAAACGCTCAGCAGAGTTACAGTGTGGCAGTCCCAGTGCTATCAATTATTTACCCTTTTTCTGTTTACCTTCAGGCAGCAAGTAATTATTTTTAAATATTAATTTAGTTGTGTCATGTACAGTTTGTGGTTTAGCCCTGAGATCTGAGATACAGAAAAGCAAACTGCATCTCAAATCACATTTAGCTGGTGACGCATTGATAGCTGGATCCCCACTTCAGCTCCTCAGCAGCTACACTCAACTTCTCCCATCCTTAGAAACTCTCTTCATTGAAGGAAAGTGAAAGCAATTTTCTTTATAGGAAAAGACACCTTCTTCTTTTTTTTTTTAGCCTAAAAGTCTCAGAAATTGAAAAATCTATTTTATTCTGAAAAGTTTGTTTTATTCTAAAAGTTTGGGGTTTTTTTTCAGGTGAAGATTTTTTTCTCTCCCCCTTTTTGTTTCCCTCAGAATTTTTCCCAGAGTGTTGGTTTTTCTTTATCCTCAGCTAATTTAGGCTACAAAGATGTTAGCTGTTTTTTCTACAGCCCCAAGAGAAAAAGGTCTCGGAGACAAGTCTCACCGTCCTGCACTGAAATCACCATTTTTTGGAACCTGAAAAGAGAGGATACTTCTTGTCAGCTCATATGAATTCCTCTCCACAGGGGACTGGCTCTTTCTTTTTAAAAGTTTATACTAGAAAAAACAAATACTCATTTTGATGTCCCTGCACGAAGGCACAGATGAGATCAATGCAGTGTTGAGTTCAGAGCAAGCTGCTGCTTCCACTGGTGACAGCAAGGTTGGGATCTTCCTGAGGAAAACATTTGGGAATTTTGGCGTAGTTTGGTTCACTCTGTTGTACTGGGTTGCCTCCAGATGAAGGAAGGAATGATGAATCTGATTCCATGTTCACAGAAGGTTAATTTATTATTTTATGATACTGTATTATATTAAAGAATACTAAACTAAACTATACTAAAGAATACAGAAAGGATGCAGACAGAAGGCTAAAAAGATAATAATGAAAACTTGTGACTCTTTCCAGTGTCCTGACACAGCTTGGCACTAATTGGCCAGTAAGTGAAAACAATTCACAGAAACCTAATAAAACAATCACCTGTGGGTAAACAATCTCCAAACACATTCTAAATGTGAGCACAACACCGGGGAAGCAAATCAGATAATTATTGTTTTCCTTTTTCTCTGAGGCTTCTCAGCTTCCCAGAAGAAAAATCCTGGGTAAAGGGATTTTTCAGAAAATGTGAATGCCATTCACATTTTGTGTTGCACTTCCAGCTTTTTTTTTTTAGCAGAAGTTCTTGAGAGAAGCCTTGATTTTAGCTGTTTGTGAGACAGAATCAAGGAGAACTGGAGCTCTGACAGTGAAATTTGTGCAATGTCACAGGTTCTGCTGGTGTTCTGGTGGCCTCAGCCCCCATTTCCCATCCTGCTGGGTTCTACGTGGTTCTATCAACACCAGAAGCAGCTCCTGGCAAAGAACACACAGTCACAGTTTGAACTGAGAAACGAAAATGAGAAAAACCAAAAGAAGATTCGGGAGCAAGCTAAGGTGTAGCACCATTCCAGTGAAGGAATGTTTGTAAAATCACCTAGTGAATATCATTTTTTCCTGAAGGAAAAAAAACCCACTTCTGTTGAAACTGAAGTGTCACAAAAGTAGTCATCAAACCTGTGGCAAAATCCTGAAAACAGAAATTTAATGTTAACTATTAAGGCAAATATACTTGAAGCTATTAGAAGATCAGTGGTAGAATTCACTTCAGCCACATGTGGTAAACAGTGTGGGCTTGTCACAGCCTGTACTTTATTTTGCCTGTCTGTAGATGCCTCCACAGCAACATGACACAAACTGGAGGAACAGAGTGAGGCTCCTGATCGTTACTGAAATTAATGAACTTCCATAACTTGTGCCTGATCCACGGGCAATGTGTCAGTGTTTGCAAACATCTCTGAGCCAGGGAAATAACTTTTTTTTTTTTCAGTGACCAAATAGTGCCTGGGCAGATGCCAAGTTCCTCTTAGTCTTGGTGAAGACATTTAGATCCCATCATTTAATTAAATCACTTGTCCAAGGTGAACGAGGCTGAAGAACCAATTTGTGTGTTGAGGGTAGCGATGGTGAGTCTGCTCTTCTCACCAGATGCACCCAGTTCCTGCAGGAGGCAGAAAACCACAGATCCCAAAAGTGAATCAGATCTTACAAAAGTTTGAGCTGGAGGTCTGGAAAGGGCAGGAAATATGAGATGCCCCTCCTTGTCACTCCTGAGTGTACCTGCAGTGTGAGTGCAGCAATCACACATCCAGGTTTTATCAATTCCAGTTCTGCAGGAGCTTGGCAAGACCCAAACATCCAAATTCAGACTTCAGCCTAGCTCTCTTCTGTTCTCAGAGCTGAATCTCCCAATTTATTGGTGTGATGTCATTGTGAACAGCAATGCCTGTGACCCTTTATAAATTCTATGTGGTCACCTGCTATTTTTTGGCACAACTTCCTACAGGCAATTCAAACATATCTAGGCAGGAAAACTTTTGTGCCTGAGAGCTCCTCGATTTCTTCATCTTTCGAGAGTTATTCAAACACATAAAGCTGTTCTCTGTGTGTGAATTTGGCTGGTAGCCGAGGCAGAGGAGGGCTGAGGAGGAGGAAGGCTGAGAAGGAGAAAGGCTGAGGAGGAGGAGGAGGATGGCTGAGGGAAGGGCTGAGGAGGAGGAGGAGAAGGAGAAAAGCTGAGGAGGAGGAGGGAAGGGCTGAAGAGGAAGAAGACCAAGGAGCGGAAGGGTTGAGGAGGAGGAAGGGTTGAGGAGGAGGAGGAGGGCTGAGGAGAAAGAGGAAGGCTGAGGGAAGGGCTGAAAAGGAGTAGGGCTGAGCAGGAGGAAGGCTGAGGAGGAGGAGGATGGCTGAGGGAAGGGCTGAGGAGGAGGGAAGGGCTGAAGAGGAGGAAGACCGAGGAGCAGAAGGGTTGAGGAGGAGGAAGGCTGAGGAGGAGGAGGGCTGAGGAGAAAGAGGAAGGCTGATGAGGAGGAGGGCTGAGGGAAGGGCTGAAAAGGAGTAGGGCTGAGCAGGAGGAAGGCTGAGGAGGAGGATGGTTGAGGGAAGGGCTGAGGAGGAGGAACACTGAGGAGGAGAAAGCGCTGAGGAGGAAGGCTGAGGAAGAGGGCTGAAGAAAGCTCTGAGGAGGAAGAGGAGGATGGCTGAGGAGGAGGAGGAGAAGGAGAAAGGCTGAAGAGGAGGAGGAGGGCTGAAGGAAGGGCTGGGCAGGAGGAAGGCTGAAGAGTAGGAGGATGAGGAGGGCTGAGGAGAAGGAAGGCCAAGGAGGAGGAGGGCTGAGGGAAGGGCTGAGGAGGACGAAGAGGAGGAGGAAGGCCGAGGAGGAGGAGGAGGAGGGCGGAGGGAAGGGCTGAGCAGGAGGAAGGCCGAGGAGGAGGAGGAGGAGGAGGAGGAGGAGGGCGGAGGAAGCGGCAGGGGCGGGCGGGCGCTGTCCGCGGTGCTGAAGGCCGCCCCAGCCCTCCCTGCCCTGCCCTGCCCGCTCCCGGGCGCTCGGAGCCGCTCGGAGCCGCTCGGGGCCGTCCGAAGCCGTCCGGAACCGTTCGGAGGCGCTCGGGGCCGTCCGGAGCCGTCCGGATGCGCTCGGGGCCGTCCGGAGCCGCTCGGGGCCCTCCGGAGCCGCTCGGGGCCCTCCGGAGCCGTTCGGGTCACCTGCCCCGCTCAGGTGCGCGCTGCCCGCTTTTGCGCTCCAGGTGAATTCTGATTCCCAGCGATGGTTTTGAGGGACAATCAGGGCAGCCAAGAAAACAGTGACATGCAGAAAGGGCTGATAAAATGGCAATGAAACGTCTGCTGACATTGATTTCGAGCCTGCGGGCAGAGATGAATGATTGAAACACCAGGCTTGTTAAAGCTAGAATGCTTTTGATTTCTCTTCTCTGTGCTGAACAAGATTTAGCTGGAGGGAAGTTAACAATCAGCTAATTGACATTGAATTAAGCATGAAATGCAATATAACTACTTTTCTTCTGAAATACTCTTCAACAATGTTTTAACAAGGCTTTTAATTATTGATTATTGCTTATAACACACAGTAGATCATCTATTTGGTTTTAAGTCTTATGTCCTTCAAAGGTATCAGCTTGGGTACTCTGTAGTTCACCTCTCTGCTAATGGAAACCAAACAAATAGTCAAAGAAAAACCTAATTTCTTTCTGGCAAAGCATCATAGCATAACACATCAGTTATCCGGGTCAGGTTAGGGAACAGACATTCCATAAGAATTTTAGGAAGTCCACTGTATCCTTCAGCAAGGGCAGGGAAATTGAGAGGGAACTGGTGCATTTACAGAGGATCACCTGGACTGATCCTGCCTTTGGGACATGTTGAGCCTTGGTGGCTCAGCACCATGCCACAGCTTACTCACTTTGCCACAGTGAGATGGGGGGACAATGAGAAGAATAAAAATGTGAAAACTCATGGGTTGAGATAACAACAGCTTAAGAGGTAAAATTCCTGGATTGCTTTGCATGTGCAAGAAAACAAAAGCAGGGATTCATTCCCTGCCCATGGCCAGGCAGGTATTTCAATCTCCAGGACAGCAGGGCTCTGGCACACCTCACAGGGACTTGGGAACAACACAAACACCATTTCTCTGAATGTCCCTCCTTCTTCCTTCTTCCCCACAGCTTTTATTGCACAGCATGATGCCATATCTTGTGGAATATCCCTTGGGGTCAGCTGTGTCCCCTCTCAGCTTCTCCTTCACCTCCAGGAGCAGTCTGAGAGGCAGAAAAGGCCTTGGTGCTGTGCTGTGTATTTGAAAATAACTAAAACATCAGTGTGTTATCAGCACTCTTCTCACCTCAACTGCAAAAGGCACCACCAAATGAGCCACTGTGAAGAAAACCAACTCCAGTCCCACCAAAACTGGCACACAGCAGTAACAACACTTGAAGAAACATCATGAACAAAAAGAGAGAAATGCTCATTTGCTGCTTCTGAGAATCAGGAATGGCAGGGACAGCAGTGGGCACAATCATTGCCAGGGCAGCTGCAAGCCAGGCAGAGCATGCTTACTGCTCAGCACACACTGGGGTGGAGAGGTGGCAAAATCTGTGCTGCTGCTTGCTGAGGAGAGTGTGAGAGCCTGAGGCTCCTCAGAGAATTATACTGCAGGCATCAGTGCAGTGTTCAGGGAGATATTGGTAGAAACCAAATACAAGAAAAGACAGATTTGTGTGTGTTTATAAGAGCTTACTGTTGTGGCAGTGTGTCAGAATTCATGACGTCCCTCTGGCTGTCCTGGATTGCCAGAACCCTGCCAGGGGGCTCAGAGACCCTGGCACAGAGCCCCAGACCCCTGGGACTTTGGTCCCATGGAAAAAGTTACCAACCTTATATGAGGATCTGCAAGGTACAAAAGTCTAAGTAGAATAATAATCAGTTTGTCACGGGGTGAAAAATAGATTTTTTGGGGCTTTTAGAATGGGGGTTCAGGGGGCAAGAAGGAGGAATCTGGGTGTGTCCAGCCTTTCTCCTTCTCCTTCTTGGTCTCCATCTTCTGCTGTGATGTTGGCACTTTTGGATTGGTTTAGAGTAGAAGCTCACTGTCTGACATAGGTGATAGGGATTGGGAAGTTATGGTAAATATTGTACATGTAGTTTTTAGTATAAAAAGATAATTCGACAGGCAGAGTGCCTCTGACTGTCCTGCTGAGTGGATCTCAGCTGGACAGGAGAAAGAATTTTATAGATAAGAAACAAGAAACAACCTTGAGACCGAGAACTGAAGATCTCAGACTCTTTCTTTGACTGCTGTGCTGGGAAAAGAGACTTTGTGACACATCTCAGGGTCACTCTGAGCAGTGGAGAGCAGTGGACATCACTCCTAAAGGTAACTGTGGCTCACATGTGAGATGCTCTCATTTCCACACAGGGGCACAGAAGCTTGGGGAAACCTGTGTCTTCAAAGAGAGCTCTACCCTGTCAGCAGCTTTGAGATAGCCATCCTTCCATCTCTTATCTTCTTGGTCCTGTTTATCCAAAAATCCTCCCTTGACACTGAGATATCATCACAGTCAAATATCCATCGCTGTAGGAGAGTGCACACCACCAAAACTCTTTGTAAAATGCAAAACTCTTTGTAAAATGTAAAAAACAAGGAGTTTTCCTGCTGACAGCAAGGCAGGTGCTGCTGGGCTGTGAGGAGAAGGCTGCAGCCAGCAGGGCTGAGCCAGATGGGGCTCAGTGGGAGCAATCTGTCACTGAGCACAGAGAGGGGAGTGCACACAGCAGCAGCCCAAAACAGCTGCTGGGAATTTCCCTCCCAGCTCTCTACAAATGGGACAAAGAAAATCTTTCCAGTGCATCCAGCAGATTGTACTGCCCACAGACTTTAACTTTCTGTTAAAGGGGAAATCTGTGACACTGTGCTCCCTTTCTGTTCTCCAGTGCTGCACTGCTTTCCTGCTCTGCTCATCAACAGCCGGGAAATAAGTTTAAAGTTTGGTTTCTTGGGGTTTTTTTTACATCAAACCTAAGTTGTAGAGCACAATTTATCAAGCAAGAAACACTGCCTAGAGGGAGTGGAGTTCTGAAAAAGCAGAGAAACAGTATTACTTCAAGCTCTGAGTTCACACAAAGCATTCCCATTCAGCAGGTGTAGACATCAGAATAAATAGCCTTCTGGCAATCTTCCAGATGGCCTAAAACTCCAGGCATATTTAGCTTGATTACCTTAGATTTTTTTTTTTTCCAAGCTTGCTGTCTCTGCAGTTACTTGTTCTACATCCCTTGCCAGCTAAAGAGAACCAGCTGTGTCTGGCCTATTGTGTGAACATCTGGTTCTGACTGTCATATCCAGCTGTGAATCTCCTGCAACACAATTCCATTACCTACTAGTATAGACAAGTGCAAAATAATGAACCTTGGAAGAAACAATTTTTAACTGCTCATTCACAGAAAAGGGGGGGGGGGGGGGTGTCTAAATAAGTTGTGGCTTCTCAAAACCATGCCCAAGTATAAATGACCAAAACAGGGGAATATTGGGTACTCTAAGGTGCAGCAGGCAGACACAGTTATGTACTGAAAGGATGGGGTGACTGTTATTTCCTTGTCAAATGACTGTTTTGATCTTTAATCTGCCCCAGCCCATTTTGCTGGGTGTCATGCAGGTGTACATCCCAGTTTGCAGTAATTGCTATTAGTAGTCACCAGTGGCATGCTGCCTTTCTGAATCCTGAGTCCAGTTTCAGGTACTTTAATTCAAAAGCAAGCCTCAAGGAAGCATGTGAATGACAAGGAGAGCTGGAGACACGAGTTCATATCCCACAGGCAAGAGGCTCAGGCAGGCTGGGCAGGTGAGAAATTCTTCAATTGCCTGTGCTAAGTGGCTGCTGCTGCTACACCAAAGCAGAGAGCCCTGAGCCCCTGCAGGAGGAGCAGGGAGAGGGGAATTTCACACATTTAGGTGCCAGTGGTATTACATGTGCTTACTGGAGTCATTGGTCTGGGCCACACTGTTCTCAGCTGTTCCTCAGTGAGGCCAGAATTTGGAAGGAAGAATAAGAAGGAAAAACCAAGAACAGTAATATTTTCCAGTATGGCTTTGGTTCTGTTGAAGGGGTGGCGAATTTTCTAATTGATAGCACACAGAGTCCACACTGCCACAGGAGAACCTAGAAAACATTCCCATGGCAATATAAATGGAAGAAATGAATGTTTACCAAAGCACCCTGTAAGGAAGATGGAATAGGAGTCCTGTGCCTCACATAGGCCAGGTATGAATTTGGAAGGAAGAATAAGAAGGAAAAACCAAGAACAGTAATATTTTCCTGCATGGCTTTGGTTCTGTTGAAGGGGTGGCCAATTTTCTAATGCACTCAGCTCATGGGTGTAATTGAGAGCACACAGGGTCCACACTGCCACAGGAGAACCTAGAAAACATTCCTATGGCAATATAAATGGAAGAAATGAATGTTTACCAAAGCACCCTGTAAGCAAGATGGAATAGGAGTCCTGTGCCTCACATAGCAATACAACTGCTAAGCACACAGTGGGATAAAGCCTAAACCTGTGCTTCTGCATTGAAATAATTTAATTTTATGTTACATTTTTGTTTTAGCTACAACTAGCACATCCTGTGGTATTCCCATGGTATTGGTATAACCTGTTCCATATTCTCTGGAAGAGATGCTCCATTATCTCCTCCACTCTCTCCTCAGATGAGCACACACTGTCCTGTGCACTCTGGTGACGTTTGGCCTCAGTGTTCCTGCACAGGCAGAATGCTCAGACAGAGCTGGGGGCAGTGCTGCCCTTACCTGCCCTTCCAGCTGTAGCACTGCTTCTCTCCTGGGGGAGAATTACAGGTTCTTCTCCAGGAGGATTAATTCTCATTCCCCATACATTTCTCAGCTACTCATGCAGGCTGCTGGTCTCATGGGGAAGGTGTTCCTCACACAGCACTCCTCACTGCTCCTTTTGGCTGATGGAACTGTGGGTTCCACACATTCCTCCATCCCCCATTCTCCTGTTCTGGATGCATTTACTTGTCAAGACCAGGGAATGTAATTAGAGGGAACAGGTCCCAGGATGCCTCTCCCACTTCTGGCAGCTGACAGAAGGTGTGAGCTCAGCACAGCTGAATTCCACAGCTCAGTCACACCCTTTGGAAACTCTGCAGTGCATCCATTGTACCAACAGGTCCCAGTGCCAGCCAGGCTGACCACCTGCAATACCAGGTCATGGAGCTGAAAAGGAGAGCAGTCCTGTTTTATTATCCTTGAAGAAGAATCCTCCCCCCTTCCAATCACTGGCATTTCCATTTCTCCCTGCCTATTAGCAATAAAACACTGACTGGAGTCTTCCCCTCTCTGGTGTTTTCTTTTGGATGAGTGGGTTTTAGGGCAGGCTTGGACAGCTGAAGGCTTTCCCAGTCTTGATTTTTTTTTTTTTGGCTCTTTTGGGTTTCTAAGGGAAGCTTTCAGACCATACTGAGATGGTCTCCTTCACTAATCATTCCTAATAGCCCAACAGTTTCCCATTGTATTAATTACTCTCAATATTAATGCTAGAATAATTTTATAAAACATAGGAAAAAGGACCCCAGATGGATCTGAGAGCAGTATGTGTTTCAGTAGGTTGCAGTGTTGTGAGATGCTTTTGCTTTCACAAGTTTTCTGAGATGGTCTCCTTCACTAATCATTCCTAATAGCCCAACAGTTTCCCATTGTATTAGTTACTCTCAATATTAATGCTAGAATAATTTTATATAACATAGGAAAAAGGACCCCAAATGGATCTGAGTGTTTCATTAGGTTGCAGTGTTGGGAGATGCTTTTGCTTTCACAGGTTTTCTGCCAACTGGGAATTTTCCCTGAAGGAAGTTTCAAAAACCTTCTCAGCCTCTAGGAAACTATTTGTTTGGCACAGTTCACTTAGGAGCTCTTAAAATTTTGTCAAACACATCAAACCAAATGGCCCCCAGGTAAAGATCTTGCACAGCAAGTTTCAACCCACACAAACTTCTAGTGCTAGCTTGTGAGCCCCTGGAAACACAGGCCTAGAAAGGACCCTGCAAACAGAGGGGGACCTGCTGGGGCTTTGATCTTCTATCAAAAATGAGCAGAAGTAATTTCCTTTGCTGCAGCAGGTCTGGTGCACTGGTTGTGTGGTACCTGTTCATCCATTTGTTTTGAATTTCACTGTAAGCCTTTGACTGTCAGTCCTTGTTGCATTTATGAAATGGGGACCTAGTCCTGCCTGGAAGCTGCTTTAACATGGTTCATCATCATAACCAGCCTCAAGGCCTGGCTGTCTGTCCTCTTCTCCCCCCAGGCTTTACAAAGTGCTAAGCAATCTTTCTGCATTACCTTTCCAGAGCTCTGTCTCGTGGTGCAACAATCACATCCACAATTCTCAGCAGGCTCTTGCAGGAGGCTCTGGGCAGAGGATGCCCAGTGCCAATGGGGAGAAGGCTCAGTTCCAAAGGATGCTGATGCAGAGTGAGTTCTTGCACTGTGCCAGGCCACATTCAGCACAGATGAGAATGCTGGGATCAAACCTGATAGGATGAATTTCTATAGATGCTACGTATAATCCAAGATGAAAGTTATGGTTTTTAATTATGCAGAAAAATGGGAATTAAGGATGAATTACTCAAGACACAAGTGTGTCTCTACATAGGCTGGTGCTCTTGACACTAGCAGATGTCTTTGTCATGTTTACAGAGCAGTGTGAGCTGAGGTAAACCCAAGGACAAAGATAATGCAGAGCCACAGAGCACCATGTCATGGCCTTCCCAATGTCCATGTGTGTCTTCTTTTGCTGCACCTAATAAAGCTCAAATGACAAAAGGTGACATACTGTATGTGTTTTATCTCATTATTAATTAAGCATATTTATCTCCTAAATCAGATGTGACTTGCACCACAACATCAGTAATTAAATTAAATATTGATGTGTGGTGCTGTGTGCCGGGGCTGTATGGGTAAGTGGAATTGCCATATCTAATTAACATCGTGCAGAAGGAGCCCCATTAGGTTTCTTAGTTAAATTTCAAAATAGGAATAGTAACAAAAGTGTAACAACACTTAACACTAATTAATAGGAGCCTCATCAGGTTTGATGAATATCTTCACCCTCTTTTGAAGGCTGTTGACTAGACTTTTGTTGTATTATTGTGAGACTGTTGACTGTTTAGAACTGGTAACTCTGCTGTGCTTTACCTTCCAGTTTGTGTGGCAAGGCTGCTCATTCTCTCCTTTGAAGAAGCAGCCCCTAAAATGACCCTCCCTGCCAGTATTTCAGCGAAGGATCAGCCTTCCTCCTCCTCAGGAGTGCATTGTGTCTGCATGAGAGAGTCGTGTCTGTCTGGAGAACCCACTTGCCCCAGCTCAAACAGGCAGGGCTGGGTGGTGCCCTGGGTTTTGAAGTGTTTCTGCCTAGTTATACAGAGCAATTTCTCCTTGGAGGAGCCTACAAGGATTTATTTTGTTTTTATTTAATAATCATTATATTCCAGTGCCTTACAAACAGTTCAGTGATGATATCACAATTCTGATTACCATTCTACTGCATGTAGAACTGAGAATACAAAATTACTCCACCTGGGATTAGATGTAGGTTCCAGACAGGATTTCAGGGTGAAGTCAACAATATCACTATTTGCAAAACATAATTCAAATAGCAGTTTTTACATAGTCTGGGTAAGTTACATCATTTGAAGTGATTAATACTTATATTCATTTAACTATTACATGTGCTATTCTCAGTTGTAACAAAAAAAAACATCGAGTGCATTATGAGACTGTTCCCCAATTTGTATTTTAGAAACTATTTCAAAGCCAGCCATCCTTCCCAAGAGTCAGAGAAAATAATTTTTCCAATAACAAGAAAGGTTTTGCTACTCTTAGAAGTAAATGCAAATACAAGGCATCATGTCTGACCAAGTGTCTCAGGGCTGCTGCAATACCATCTTGAGCTTCTGGCAATAAGAAGAGAGCCAAACACCAATTTTATTCCCTCTTTCTGATCACAGCATATCTTGTCTTGGTTTAAAGATGTTTATTATTCTCTATAATGAAATGGTACCAGCAATATTTCTTATTCCATTACCACTGTGTGTGTTTGCCCTTCTTACTGCTGTTTCTTCTGCAGAAGTTGTCCTCTTCAATTTTATTTACCTTCCCACCTGTGCACAGAGCAAGTTTGGATTTTGAAGTGCTCTAAAAAAATTGATGAGGAAAAATTTGGATAATTTGACTTAAACATGATAGTCCAACAGGACAGAACTGACCTGAATCACAACAAAATCTGTTAAGTGGAGAAACAAGAGAGAAGAAACAGACACCTGTATGCAGACAGACTGATCATTTGAAAATTAGCAAATATTCCTGGTAATGGAAACAGTCAGAATTTGTCTTGGTCTTTATGTCTTCAAGTGATTTCTAGGATCAGCTGTTGAGATGATAATTTGGCTATGCAGGTGTCTGGTTAAAAAATTCAGTGTCTTCTGGGGGCCCAGCTGAGCTCATGGACAGAGTTTTACAATGTATGGCTCTTACAAACACAGGTCTTGCACCACCACCACAGGACACTTCCATGTAAATCATCAGCCAGCAGAAACCAGTTTTTGCCTACAGTCTTAGCCTTTTATTTCCACCACCTCCTTGTGCAGCATATTGTGCTCTTGTCTGGTCACTTGGCCTGACAGAGTGAGCCAGGCACTCTGGACAGACCGAGGAGGAGCCAGGGTGCTGTTTCAGCCCTCAAAAATGGTTGCATAGAAAAGGCTTTTTGGTCCTTCCTGGAATCCAGGGAAACAGAAAGTGCCAGCCCTGATGTTGGCAGATACTGCTCTCCAGGCAGCACAGCACCCAGCCTGTGGGCAGAGACTTCTTTTGGTCAGGCCCAAATGCTACCTGGGCCGGTTTAGCAGGTATAAGAAAGCTTAGAAGTTCTCTACATGCAGATAATAAATGCAAATGTTACCTGTGACAAGTGCAAACATATTGCTCATCTTATAGTGAAGTAGCAGAACAAGCTCCCTTATTTTTTTTTTTACAGAGCAGATTCATACCTGCTTAGAGGGTGAATCTCCCAAAGCACTTTGGGATGCAATTTTGGCTGCTCTTTTCCTAATACACTAAGGGCCAAATGAATTATCCCTTTTTTCTAACCAATGAGGCTGCCTGTCAGATTTCCTGATATTCCAAGCACTGTCTTAAACGAATTTTTAGAAGTATGTGCAGTAGCTAAGTAGCAAACATTACCATCCTTAAAATATCTGTGCACATTGCATGAGGAACCTGACCTTCATTTTGTGTTTAGGATGTTTTTCTTCTCTACTGCACAGCCATATTCTTGATTGAATTGTGAGTATTAGAGTATTAATATATTACAATAATTCAAATATACCAACAGATTTTCTCCCTGAAGGATGTAATTTCCTTTATTAAGATCCAGAGGAATTCCAAAACAAATAGCTAAAGGTGGATCCATTGGAAATAATCTCCAAACCTTTAAACACATAAAGTGTAACAAACTTCACCATGAATATATGAAATCATACTGTTTTTCAGCTTCTCATCTTTCACCCCTTATATTTTTATTTATGGATATGTTACATGCTTAATAATATTTTACAGATATATTGTTTTAATGTGCTGTGTGTAGGTACTGTCACCTTACTCATCCAAACCCAAATCACAATCGTAATTTAGCCTAAGTAAGAATTCTCCCTGTGTGCAAACAGATATTTCCCTCTGAGTCAAGCTTCCTGCTCAGAACTCTCATTTTGTGATTGATTTTGGCCCAGTGGGGCAGAATTGTCCAGGGGACACCCAAACCTTTGGTCCTGCTGCAGGACTGCGCTGCCCTTGCTCACGCTTGGCCAGCAGCTCTCACAAACCACCCTGCACACACTCAGACAAGACTGCTTTGCCCATTGTAGGGATTCATGATGTGAAATACAGATATTTCACAGTGCCAGTGGTCACTGCTGATGGTATTAGTCTTAGAGAGGGCACGAAATCACAGAATCACAGGATCACAGAATAATGAGGTTGGAAGAAACCTCTGAGATCATCGAGTCCAACCTGTGCCCAACACCTCAACTAGGCTATAGCACCAATGCCATGTCCAGTCTATTTTTAAACACATCCAGAGATGGTGATTCCACCACCTCCCTGGGAAGAGCATTCCAGCACTGAAGAACCTAAAAAGGGAGAGGACACGGTGAAGAACAAGCCTGGTCCATAAAGGAGAGGAATTTACGGCAGAGGAGCAACGGAGATGAGAAATTACTTTTAGCAAAACAACTCCCATTTCAAAGCAGCTCAGGACCCTGAGTTATTGCCAGACAAGTCTGCTCCCTAAAAATGTCAGCACCAGCCTCTGCCAGGGCTTGCCAGGTCCTCCATCCTTTCACCCCTTTCCCATGCCCACTCACTCATTCCAGTAACGTTGAGCTCTTGTTTCCCTCTCCAAGCCAAATAAATGTTGATAGCAGTGTAACCATCAAGATTTCATGCTTTTAAATAGCACATGCTGTATTCAATGAATTTCAAAGACACGCTAAACCCAAATTACTGCTATCCATGGATCTTGAGAAGCTTTTATAAATGGCTGCATTACAGTGTAGTACAAAGCAGTGATTTCCATAATGCTTGTCTAATGTATAGAGCATTTTACATAGAACAGGTCCTGTTTCATCTTGAAATGCTTTTTAATTAATTCAATTCATTAATACTGCTTGTCATGGATAAACTCTTGAGACTTAACAAAAACTTTACTTCAGCAGTTGTCAACACATTTCATTAAAACATATGTTTTTGAATGCTTTCTGATAACATCACTATTCTTCATATGCAGAGTGCAGTACTTAAATGTATTAAACAGAAGAAGGGGGCGAACAAAAATCTTTGTATTGACAATGCTGCATTTGGACAAGAGAAATGGGTGGGCAATCTAGGCCTCATTCTTTTCATGAGCCCTAAATTAACCAAAGTGAAACCTGCTCCACAGTGCACGTGGAGCTTTCTGTTCATAGAATCCAGAAACGGTTTCAGTTGGAAACAACCTTAAAGATCATCCAGCTCCAACTCCCAGTTCCAACGTTCTACCAGACCAGGTTGCTTGAAACCTGGCATTGGACACTTCCAGGGATGGGGCAACCACAACTTCTTTGTGAAATCTATGCCAGTGTCAGTGGAAGGGGTACCTGCCCATGGCAGCAGTGTCTGACTGGAGGATCTTCAAAGGTCCCTTCCAACTTAAAACATGGTTCAACAAAGAATATAAGAGCATTATTGTTCTTGGAACACAAACCCTGTGAGGAACAATTGAGGGAGCTGGGGGTGCTCAGCCTGGAGAAAAGGAGACTCAGGGGTGCCCTCATCACTCTCACAGCTCCTGAAAGGTGCCTGTGCTCAGCTGGGCTGGGCTCTGTCTGCAGGGACTGACAGAACCAGAGCACACAGCCTGAGCTGCACCAAGGGAAATACAGGCTGGATAGCAGGGAAAAGTTTTCCATGGAAAGAATGGAAAAGTTCTGGAATGTTCTGCCTGGGGAGATGGTGCAGTCACCATCCCTGGATGTGTTTAACAAAGCCTGGATGTGGCACTGGGTGCCAGGGTTGAGCTGTTGGGGCTGGGTTGGACTCGATGGTCTGGAAGGTCTCTTCCAACCCAGTGATTGTGTGATTCTGTCAATTTGGTGAATATAGGAAATTAAGGAAGGCTCGTTATGGACTCTGATTTTGTAGCTGTAATTGTATTTGGACTGACCCAGAGATGTGCTCATCATGAGGAAGAGAAACGTTCTCTTCATAATCCTACAAGGCAGCCCATACACTTTCAAGCTCTGCTTCCATCTCAAAATCCATTTCCCTTTTGTTTTATCACCTCTGAGATCCACAGTGACACAGCTGGTGCAGCAGCACAGGAAGGAAAGTGCTGTTTCTCCCCTGCAACCAAAGTCCTGTAATCCTGACAACAAATTCCACAGAGACAACAAATTCCACAGAAGCAAACCATCCAAAACAGAGTGACAGCCATAAACTGCTGTCCAAGAGTTCAGAACAGTTGACATTTAAACTGCATACCTGGACAGTGTGATGCCTAATGATCTGCATGTCCTTAACCAGAGGAATTCTCTGCTCTACATAAGGAAGAGAGAGTGGGATCACAGTGGATGTTATGTCCTGGATCATAGACAAGACTTCCTTCAAACAGATCAAACCTGCCCTATAACTCCTCCTGGCAATCCATGTCTGTGTCTGCTCTGCATGGAAATGCACTGGACAAAGAGCTAGACTGGAAAACTGGCCTTCTCTTGATGTCTGAATTACAAAAACACCTTTCTTTTAAACAACAAGGAAAAAAAAGTCAAAAGTCAGGGTTTGGTTTTTTTTTTTGAAGGCCAAATTCTGTCCCAGGAGAGATTTGTTAAATGGCTGCATAATATAAAATACTGAAAACTCTTTCTATAACATTTCCACTGATTATTTAGTGTGTCCTGCTTATATCCCAGGCCTTGCTGTCAATCTGTATTTTAAGACACCTTTTTGTCTTGCTGGCTATGGTCTCTAATGCTTTTTAATGCTGTCTCCTGTGTGTGTTTTGTGTAGTGGAATACTTTACAAATCAAAATGTTATTGGGGAATAAGCCTGTGATCTCCTGTGTAACATTTCCTGGCTCTACTGCACACACATCTATTGTTTGATATTGAATTGGTCCCAAGAAGCATCAGAGCATGTGAAAGCTGCTATGAATTTTGCAAAGTGGCTTCAGGGCAGTGGAGTACGTCAGGGCACGTCAGAAGAATAAAGTGCAAAATCTGAAAGTCCAAATTTAGGAGTCTCAGTCAATATTGAAGACTAAGAATAAGTAAATGCCCTTGGTAATAGGTTTTGTCCTTTTATCTTGTGACATTCCTAATATATTTGAAAGGAGCATGCTTAGCCAGGATACAAAATAAACCCAATTATTAAATAGGTTTATGTGTAATTAAACTGCTAGACTTAATACTGCATGTGATTAATTTTGTTAGCCCTCTCCCCCCTGCACAGTTGTTGCATTCCCCTTCTATTCAGTGGTTTTTTACCTCTCTTAGAGTGTGCCTTCCATTTATTCCTCAGGGAACTGGGCTGTTTTGGAAGGTGTCATGCATTTCTATTGGGGCTAGACAAATTTGTGCAGCGTTTTTTCATAGAGATATCACAACAAAACTGCCCCAAACTGGCACATTTTGTTGAAAGAAGACTGAGTGAACATGCTTTCACTGCCAATCACAAGATTTCCCTCAGCAATTCCAGTAGAGATTTCAATAAACTCCCACACAGGTGTTTTCCCAGGGACTGCTCTGGTCATTGGGGTCCTCTGGCCAAGTGGGGTTTGGCCAAAATGCCAAGGGACAAATGTCCCCTTGTTCTTGGCATGACCCCCTTTGCTGGGAGTGAGATCTGTTCACAGTCTCAGAAGAAGTAGGATCCTTTTCTACATATTTTGCTTTTTGCTTGTTTTCTTCTTCCAAAGCCACAGTGTACTGTGAGACTTAATTAAATGTTTGATTAAGCTGAATTAATTGTATACTTATAATAATAATTATGTATCAAAAAACATATAAGGAATATACTATACTTAAGTATATACAGTAAGTTTCTGTTTTGCAGAGACTTTTTTTTTTTTTTGAGAAAAATTACATGTGTCATCCCAATGTACTTAACTCTGTACAAAACAGTAACATGTGGAAACAAAAAGTAACCAGGAATTCCTTATTTAAAATTCCCTGAAATGAACTGAAGTTGCCATGTTTACTGAGAGACAGAATTCCTCAAGGACACTGTTCAGAGAATTACACTGATAAAACAGATATGAATTATAGAGAGAAGCATATGTGTGGGGGAAAAAAGAATCTTTTATGTGTAACTAAGCACAAGAAATGGTAAAAAATAAAAACCAGTAACAAGAAACTATTTCCAATTTGTTATGTATGCATACAGCATATAGCCTAATGCAAAGTTATATGTTGTAGTTATTTAATATCTTTCTTCAAAGGTTTTGTTAATACATCAATGACTGAACATCTAAAGGGGAAAACATATTTCTCTTTATAGTTTTAGATAATTGTCCCTGAAAAAAAACCCAAACCTTTAATTACAGCTCAAATGAAGAAAGCTTGATTTGTGTGCTGCGCCCAAATGCTGAGGAGTCGGATGTAAAATATTTGTAATATTTAGGGAACCCTGAGTTTTACATAAAAGTAAACAGCATTGCCTGAAGGCACAATTTCCAGCAACACAATAAAATGTGCAGTGAATTTATGGCGGCCATCCATTAGCTCTTACCAAGGCAACGTCGCCCATATCTGTCGTCCATCATTATAATAGAGGGTTAATGCACCGAATTTACATAAAAAAGTCATATTGTCTGCATGAATTATTTACACTCTCAGCTGTTTTTACAGCTTGGTTTCAAGCTGGATTCTGGGAGAGATTCAGCCAGTAAATTACTCTGTGGAGACCTAACTGTATAACTACAAACAGAGGCTGCAAAGAAAAGAAAAGAAAAGGGGAATGTAGAAGCCAGTGGTTGTGATGGGAGAATAAGATGTGGTTTTTCTTTTACTTGCACAGGAAGCAAAGGAGGGCAGGGAAGCTCACCCAAAAACTTCTCTACATGCAACTAAGCATTAGCATCTCCTCACAGCTGCACACATCGATGTGATTCTGTTGTAGATATGTTTAATTCCCAGGCATAAATTCACAGATCAGCACATTCTGTCTTTGCAAAATGATATGCTGCTGAGAAAAAAAGCACATCTCACACCACATCCTCCCCCATCCCCATCCTGATCTATTTATTGTGCAGCAGCACCAATGGGCACAACTGGGTGTGGGTTGCCTCAGGACATGGGAACATCAGCCCTGTCCTGCTGCAAGGACAACAACAAGACATGCCTGTTAAATTCATAGAATGATGTGGAAATTTTCTTGGAGAAGCAGTGACATCCAGTAAAGTCTGTACCATGATTATTTGATGGCAGCCACTAAATGTCACCTGAAACTATTAAAGTCACAGGGTCAGGGAGGGTTTATTATTACTTGGAAATCCACTTTGTCCTTGAAAAATATATTGACTCTCACATGTTATTTTAGGATTTATTTGAAGGAGCTTGTTTCCAACTCATTCTATAGTTGATCAAAGCTGGGATGGTCCAATCCAGACTCACTGAGAACTTCCACAACCTTTACCTGGCTTCTTGCTGTGCTATTCCATAGTAACCAAGGATCAGAGTTACCGTGGCAACTGACATTACCTGATACAAAGGTACAACTCCAAAACTTCCTCTACAGTGTATCACACATCTGGTGTGAGTCCTGCTGTTCTAGATCAGGAAACACCCTCCAAACTTAGGCAGGACAGCATCCACGACTCTGTTAAGTGACACCTCTGCCCAGTGCCCAGAAGAGAATCCTGCTGTGTATTCACACTGGTCCCATTGCTCCAATAACCATTTTTCCCTTCAGGATGCTGAGAGGCAGGCTTTTGGCTGATAAATCTCTGTATAACAGCATGTGGCACCACCAAATCACAAATAGACTGGACCAGTACTGGTAGTTCTCCTTCCTGATTGTTTACACCCTTTAAATATTTGTGGACTTATGCACTGTGCTGCAGGTGAGCCAAGCTATACATATTTATCTCACTTAATCTTCCCTCTTAAATCAATCTTTCCAGTCAATCTCTTCACTCTCTAATTATTTTTGTTGCTCTTCTCTGAACTCCCTCCAATGTGTCAATCAATACCTTCTTGGTAATGAAGTGCTCTGTAAAGAGCACAGTATTCTAGAGGCAGCTGTACACAGTGCAACAATGCAACCAGTATGGATTTTCAGTCCTCACAGGAAGGTTGAGCTCATGCTAAGGGCACCAGACTTGGGTTTTGAAGACCTGGGCTCATGTTTTTACTCTGAGGGACTCTTTGTGTGACTTTGGGCTGGTAATTTATTCACTTTAGTTAAGCATCTATAAACACTGTATTGTTTGGTACACACAACAGTGAAATTAGATGGTATGTGTGGCAGAATAAGGATCTGGCTGTGTAGATGGGAAACCCAAACACTCAACCACATAGCAGTTTTCTGGTGTAGTTCATTCACTGTGTAGCTCTTGCCTGGTACAATCTGTTAAACACCACCAGACAGAATTGCCTTGCCAGTTATTGCTTATGGGACTTATGCCGTTTGCTATGTTGTGACCATATAATTTTGTTCTACTTTTAGCTAGTCTCATTTATTGCATATTCACTCAAACACCAGGACCAGTTTCTGTTGCATCTTCAGAAAAAAAAAAAAGTAATTTGAAATCTGCAAACTTCTGTTTCTCAACAGCTGAGTTGAAGATTTCCTTTATTGGGCACAGTGGGATGCAAAATAGAGTCTGAACACAGCTATGAGCACAGTCCTGTACTCCAATATTGGGTCTACAGGGGCTCTGGGGGTTGATCTGCTGCCTCCAGGCACACCAGGAGAGCAATAGCAGGTTAAAGCATTCAGCACTGTGTGCAGGAGGACATAATTCCCCACATCTCCCACCTTGCACAGGTTACCTCCCCAGCACAGGCACAGAAGCTGACCTGGGTTGATCACTCAGGTCTTACACCTTTAAAAAAGCAGCAGCAGACTCTCTGAAATGGTTCACCCTGTTATTTTTCTACAAACTACAGAAACATTGCATAACATGAAGCATAAATAGGGATATGTAATCAATGCATGATTAAAACTTGTCTAACTAAAATTGTTTGAAGCTTTTCTTTCACGAATCTCATGCTTCTTTCTCTTTTGGAGGAGAAGGTTAGGAATATCAGAAAGCAAAGATGTCTGAGAATTGCAGTTACAGTTCATCAAGCTCCCAGAAATGCATTATAATGTACTATAGGCTGTAAGACTAAAAATTATTCCCCATTGAAATGGTATTCACACAGCTTTTGCTGTACTGAAGCCTACATCGTAATATAATCATAATAACTAAAGTAAGTTTCCCTTGGGGATTATACCTCTGTGTGATTTAATCCTTAAATTTGTTTTGCTTTCATCCCCAGGAGAAGAGAGATTTCAGTTATAAAGTATTCTTCCTAGAAATATCAGACACTGCACATGCATTCATAATCTGCACTTACATTTACAAAGCCTGGGCCAGGAGGTAAGCAGAATTAGGAGTATAAGTGTTAGCATTTTGTTTAAAGAAACATGGTTTGTTTTTCAAAAAAAGAAGGGCACAGCTGGGGAGAAGTCCTGCTTATCCTGGAAAGTTCCCCACAGGACTTTCCCTTCATGTGACAGAGGAAATTATTTAATTTCAAAGAAGGCTGTCACTCAGAGTGTCTGCAAACATGCAGATCAGAGAGAAAGGGTTTTTCATGGTAAATAAGAAAATGTGGTATGAAGTGGAAACTTGCTGTAAAAACTTACTGAATTTCTGTGTAATTATGGGTCTTAGTTCATGTTTTAAAAGGCAGTGTGGACACTTCAGAGGTTGGGTAACAGTGACTTTCTTATCCCAAAATGTGAGAAGAAAAGCAGTTGTCAGCATATTGATAATGCAAGTCAGAGTATGATCCCCCTATTCTGTTGTTAAGACTGTTCTTAAGAACACCAGTTCTTTGCTGAGTGATTTTACCCAAGAACAGTGATTTTGCCAACACATTAATCATTATTCAGTCACCATCACACCATGCTTTTCTTCTGGACAAGTTTGTTCCCAACACATTTCTGTAACATTGAGTGGAATGTATGTTCTTCAGCTGGCATACAGCGTGTTCACCTTTAAAAATAAAATTATGTTATTTATATTCAATATATATATACACACAGTTACCAAAAGACAATCCTGAAGCTCAGACTAATTAGATCACAAGTCAAGGTTTATCTACCAATAAGCTTCACCAATAGGAAGATAGGAAAAATAGGGAAAGTTTGCATTATGTCACAGCTTTCTCACCTTTTGGGAAAATTACTAAAATTATTTTCTTCACATGACAGTCCAGGGAAACTGCTCCAAGTACTAATTTGAGAAATACAATTCTTAATTAGCCACTTTCAGTAGACAGTAAACCACTACACTCCTTTTTGAAACATCTACTAGGGAACAAAACAATGTAGTCATCTAGTGGAAATAATGAATGCCCTGCCATTTGAGCAATTTAAAAATAGCCTGAGAAAAAAAAAAAAAAAAAAAAAAAGAGAGACAGAAAGACCCAGTTTGAATCATAAATATACTATTAAAGATGAATTACACGTGCTGCTGGTATGCATAGCTAGGTGCAGGCATCAGCTGTAACACATCCCAGGCAGCAGAGACAGTGTTTCACACAATGAACTGGTTTCAGATGAGGATGCCTGAGGAAAATGTAGCAGCAGTGGTCACAGGATAAATGTCCCCTTGATTTTTAAAGACTCATTTGTTTATACTACACCTTCAAAATCAATAGCCAAGTGCTAAGATATTCCCAGTTCTATTATAAACAATGCCAAAGCAAAACTCCTCTCATGATCTCTGAAGTCAGGACATAAAGGAGCTCCCCCCAGCTTTCTTTTCCCTTTTATTTGGCTGTCTAGCCTCAGAAGGAAGAGCCAGCTCGAGGGCTCTGCCATTGTTTTTGCCTCTCTCAAAAGTGCCCCTGACTCTCCAGGCTGGATATCAAAGCTGTGCCAAGAGCTTGTGAAGCCCTGGAAGAAGGAAGTCACAACATGAAAATAAGTCCCAGCTGGTTTCTCCAGGACAGTAAATAATATTGTGTGCATGTAGGAGCAGCAAACCAAGCTTGTGTTTCTACTTCCTCATCGTGATGAGGTTACAGTTAAGCAAGATGGAATTTTCTGACATGAAAATCACCTGGCAGAAAGTCAGGTGTGTACAAATATGCATGGACTCCTCAGACCCCTGTGTGTGCAATGCCTTGCAGGGGAGCAGGGATCTGTCCAGCAACCACAAACTCCCCAGGGGCCGCTGAAAAGCTCAGACAGATGTTGTTAAAGCTTTATGGGACTTACTTAAGGGAGGCAAAGCAAAGGACAAATGCCTCCTTGTGAGAGGGCATTGAGGTAGCTCCTTGCACAGAGAGCTCCTCCCCACCCACTGCTTTTACAGCAGTGCATGGGTGTAATTGCATTTACAGCAGTGCATGGGAATCATTGCATTTCCAGCAGTGCATGGGAATAATTGCATTTCCAGCAGTGCATGGGTAGAATTGCATTTACAGCAGAGAATGGGTAGAATTGTACTTACAGCAGTGCATGGGAATAATTGCACTTACAGCAGTGCATGGGTAAAATTGCATTTACAGCAGTGCATGGGTGTCATTGCATTTACAGCAGTGCATGGGTATCACTGCATTTCCAGCAGTGCATGGGTATCACTGCATTTCCAGCAGTGCATGGGTATAATTGCATTTCCAGCAGTGCATGGGAATAATTGCATTTCCAGCAGTGCATGGGTATCATTGCATTTATAGCATTGCATGGGAATAATTGCATTTACAGCAGTGCATGGGTATCATTGCATTTCCAGCAGTGCATGGGTATCATTGCATTTCCAGCAGTGCATGGGTATCATTGCATGCAGCCTCCTTTCCTGGTCTCAGTGGGACAGTCTGGAGCACTTTGCCCAAGCTCTGGGATCTAACCTCACCTTACAAAGCCCTACAGCACTCTGTTTTCATGTATTTGTCTGGGCTGTCTAACAATTCACTGCTCAGAGGATGTGTCTCGGTTTGGAGACAAGCTTAGGAGAAAAATACTCATTCCAGAGTGTATGCTCTAAAAAAGGGTTCCAACAATCCCTTTCCACCAATAAGAAATGAATGCTAGTGGATAAAAGTGAGAAACACCAACTGTTTTTATTGACAGAATGCCCAGAGAGCATGGGAAAAAAAGGTAAATAAATGCTAGATATTGAGCTGTCAGACTGTACCTGCCTACCCTGCACACAGACTAGGACAGAAAATCAAAATGCCAGGGAAAGGTAAAGAAAACACAATATCCAGCCACGTGGTGGGGAGCAAGATGGTGCTGGTTCCTGTCTCAGGGAGAAAAAAAACCCCAAAAAACAAAAGGTTCACACAGCAGCTCGGGCAAACAGATGGGAACCTGGTGAATGTCTGGTGTTGGTCCTCTGTTCACAGCAGATGAAGCTGGTGGGTTTGGTGTGCTTTTCTCTCACTGGCTCAGCTTCTTCTGAGACCCAAGGCCAAAATGGGGAGGCTCCTTGCCTTTCCTCCAGTCTCTGACCTTGGAACCAAACCAAGCCTTCCAATTCACTTCGAAAAAGCAGCCAAAAGATTGCTGCTGCAGCCTCGCCAAGGCCAGGGAAAGGGAAAAACCTTCTAGCCTAAGCTAACCAAAAACCAAGCTAGCCAAGCAAAAAAATAAACCCCAGCACAGGCACACCAGAGGCCTTGGGACTGAGGCTTTGAAAAACCCAAGGCTCCCACCTTCGAGCTACAGCAACGATTTTTGGGATAAAGCAGATGACCAGGGAACAGACTAATCATCATAAAATCACCCCAAGACAGGATGTCATTTTGTGATACTGTCTCTCAGGGTACATATGTTTAATAACATGGATATATTGTCACACCAAGACACTGCCTTTAGCAGTCTGCAAAAAATAACCTGAGATGAGAGGATATGGAGCCACCAGTGCACAGTCCAGTCAATATGACAAGCAGCCTGAAACCAGAGATGTGCAATGGCATTTCTCTTGGTGCCTGGATGGTAAGAACTTTCCCCAGCTCAAAGCTGCTGCTCTTTGTGGCCAAGTGATTGTGAAAACTCCCAGCTCATAGCCAGGGTCTGCCCCTGTGCCCTAGCCACCAGTGTGACCCTTGCCTTGCCTGCTGTAGCCTGGGGCATTCACAGGGCACACCCATCTCTAGAGCAGGACTCAGGTTTGGGCACACCAAGGAAGAACGTTGGGGTATTTTTGGGGTCCCCCATCGCTGGGAGGAAAGATGAATCTGAACTCCATGTTCTTAGAAGGCTATTATTCTATTCTATTCTATTCTATTCTATTCTATTCTATTCTATTCTATTCTATTCTATTCTATTCTATTCTATTCTATTCTATTCTATTCTATTCTATTCCATTCCATTCCATTCCATTCCATTCCATTCCATTCTACTAAAGAATACAGAAAGGACAGACAGAAGACTACAAAGAACGATAATGAAAACTTGTGACTCTCTCCAGAGTCTGACACAGCTTGTCACTGATTGGTCATTAATTAAAAACAATTCACATGAAACCAATGAAACAATCACCTGTTGGATAAACAATGTCCAGACCACATTCCAAAGCAGCAAAACACAGGAGAAGCAAATGAGATAATATAGTTTTCCTTTTTCTCTGAGGTTTCTCGGCTTCCCAGGAGAGAAATCCTGGGCAAAGGGATTTTTCCAGAAAATATGATGGTGACAGAATGTCACACTGCCAGCCACATGCAGCATTATGGTCTAAAGCAGCAGAGCAAAACTGTCAATGAGTCTTACTTCTTCTCTTCAGTCAACACCTATATAGAAATTTCCAAATTAAAAAAAAAAAAACAACTGAGGTGAAACCTTTGAGGGAACACTGCTAGTCAGTTTTAAACTATTAGCAGAAATGCTAAATGTGAGTTGCCAGTTGGAAGCAGAAATTAAGAATGCTTTAAAATAAGTTGTGATGCAATTTTAGAGTAATTTGAAGAGAAAGTTTCCTTCGCACTTCTAGCATTTCTGAAATTCTTTAAGTTTGAATCAGTTTTGCCAGCACCACACCCAGCCTGTCTTTGTGATAGGGGTTCTCAGGTTCAACAAATACTTCAGTGGAGAACTAAACCCCAGGTCTGGTTACAGCCATAGCTTTGAGGAAATTACTCTCTTTCTAGAACAGGTTGTGGGGCTATTCTGAGGTGATGCACAGTATGAAGTTACTTCACTTTAGCTGTATTATTAATAGCACAGCTCTATTGATCCCATAAAACTTTCTCTAAGTATAGGGTGATGTGAATTAATAGCTTTTACCTAGGGCTAGGGGGCATGCAGACACGCTGTAAATTAGACAGTCCCTGACCCAAAGTGCTCACAAACCAGATCTGAACAAGATGCAGCAGGTGGAGGAGACAGACTCGAGGGGAGGGAGGAGGAGGAAGTGGAAAGGCAAGCAGCATCACACATGAAGAACTCTCTGCTCAGCAACAGCCAGGCACTGCCAGCTGGCAGGGATCTGCAGGCATCAAAGATGAGTCTGCTGAGGGCCTTAATGAAGGTGAAGGAAGTGAGTGTTTTAAGGGAGTTTCCCTTATGTATGTACAAGAAATAGCCCGTGGGTAAAGCATGTGGTGCTTGTGGGTGAAGCAGACTAGTAGGCAGCTCTGTCCTCCCAGGGGCTGGGTGCTACTGCTGGTCTACTGGGTCAAGAAAATTAGCTTGTGCAGTGTAGCTGACTGGCTTCCATTCACTCAGATATTCCTCTCTGTCTGAATTTCTACCTGGAAGATAGTGAAATAATCTTTAGAGGTGCTAATGATGTCATTATAAAAACACACAAAAGACGTCTCGGCATTTCAAGATAAATTCAAGCCAAGTGCACTGCCAACATGCCACACTCCATGGTTCCCCTTTGAAATAAATGGCTTTATGCACTTCAAAGAGGGCTTTGTTTCACTTGTTTAGCACAAGATGCAAATCCCTTGTCAGACCGAGCAGAAGAGAAAATGCACTTTGCACATGGGGAGCAGAAATGCCCAAGCAGACACTCTAATGGGAATGATCTCAGGTTTGGGAGGCACAGCAGGCAGAGGAGAACTCGATTTCTTCTATCTACTTTATTCCATTCTTAATTAAAATTATTTTCAAAACTGAATCACCTCGCAACAAAACCAGCAGAGATATTAGGGTATTTTCTGAAAGAATTTCCCTTGCAAATATAAAGCCAAACTAGGGGAACTGAACAGAAATGGGAGCATGGCCATGACACAGCCTTCATAATCTAAGAGCTAATCTAAGATATTTTTATGTTTCTAGAAAAGATTAACAATTTTTAAACAACTTACAAAACAGACACATGGGAGAAGATCTTCTAATACTCCCTTGGTAAAGGGTGAAATGTTTCTTCCCCTTTCCTGTGTTGTTCCAGGAGAGGTTTTTGGGGGACAGCATCTGCCCTGAACTTGGGACAAGCTGCTCCAGCAGAGAACTCGTGTCCATGCTGCTGAGAAGGTGCAAGCCCTGCTCAGGCCCCTGACAGCAGCTCCTGGGGGGAAACTCATCTCACATCTCCTGGCCCTCCCATCTCAATGTGAGATACAGCTGAGGTAGATCACATCAAATCTGTGCCAGGGAGAAGATTCTTTTGTCTGGCAAAAATTAACCATTACCTCAGAGCTCTACAATTAGCTTAAGCAGTGTTTCAGAAGAGTTGACTGAACAGCTCGCTCGTTAGCAAGCTCGCCCCTCATCAGGAATTACTCTCTGAGCTGAGGGCTCAGCCTTGACCACACAGAACTGCAAAAACAAATTAGCTTTGGGGCTGACCAGAGAAGGGAGACCCTTCAGAGGACAGAGTGCACTGGAGGCTGCTCTTCCCTGAGCTCTCCTTGGGGTGGCTGAAAAGGGGATGGGAGGAAAACAAGAAAAATTTCGCTTTCTTCCTTACTGCTCACAGGTACTAAGAAGTTGCCTTCCTCAAAAAAGGGAAAAAGTCTTTCTCTGGACTCAGCATCTGTTTCAGCAGAGGTTATCCAAGTTGGGAATTAGAGCAGAATCATATAGAAGTGTGATAAAATGGCCATATTTAGGGGAGTCACACAGTGGAGACCCTTGAGCACAAGATATTTTTAAATAGCAGTTGAACCTAATGCAGGAAAGAAAGAAAAAAAACTACACATTTGAGCAGGATATCTATTAACACAAAGAAAAGTTGGAGGTTGGCTTTTCTCTTTACTTGCCAGTTCTGCAGGGCATGTAAGTGAGATCAAGATCAAGACACTTCACAACTGGAAGAAGTTATGCCATCCTGAAATTGATTTACTCCTGATCTGGCATCTGTTCCAACCACCTACCTTCGTCAGGGGTCCCTCCACCACAAGGCAGGTATTTGAAATTGTTATTAACTTTCCTGAGCAAAGCAGAGTAGCTTGCAGGATTCCAAAAATTTTAATCTGGGTCTGTCTGAAGAGAGACTGAAGGGGTTGAGGCCTTTCATCTTAAATTTAATAAGGCAGTGGCTAGGGTTGGCACTGCCTATCCTCTCTACTCTCCAGGCATTTCACTCCACACCTACAATTTACAGGAGTTGTTCAACAGGCTTCGCTTTTCCCAGGCACACAGGTGGTATAACTGAGAGGACAGAGAAAAAGAACTTGGTGTTGTTTTGGAAACACTCCCAGTCCGAGCAGCAGTTTCATTCCCCAGCTGCCCTCCCCATGATGTAATGGCCACTGCATATGAGCTGCAAATGTGTCCAGAGCCTCTCCAGCACCTCACCTCACATGCACTCAGGCTCAGGAATGTTCTAACAGCAGCAACCTCCCTCCACCTGCTCCAGCTTGGCACCCCTGTCATTTCCATCCCAAAACAGGACAGGGAAGCTCTCGTGTATTCCTTCCCAGACATGATCTGGCTCAGCACAGTGATGACAGAACTGACTAAAGCTCTATTATGAAATATGGAAACATTTCAAACCTCCTGTTCCAATGCACACTTTAATGTGTGCATTATAGCTGCTCTAAGTACTCTGTTTATCCTAATAGAGTTCTTTATTTATTGGTTCATCCAAAAATAAAATTAGGAAAATGGTTTTAAAGAGAAAAATATGTTTAATGTGTCTGTCTCTGCAGCCCTCTTTGTGCTGGGAGGAGAGGCTGTGATTCTGGCACACTGGGGGAGGCTCAATAGCTGCACTTCAGTGCAGCTGCCAGAAAGGATATACTCAAGAACTGAACTAAACCTCAACATTTCACCATACTTGTTCCAGCCAAAAGCTTTCTGTGCATAATCCTGTGTGGCAGGTAAATGCTGCAAGCCAAATTCCTGAGTCTGTGTCTGGTGACTTACACAGAGCCCCCAGAAACTTCCATTTCCTATTCATGACATCCATACAGCATCATCTCAGAAGATAACCCAGAGAGAAATGGGATCTAAACCCTGCTTGGTCAAAGCATCACTTGGCAGTTGATGTGAATGAGACACAGCTTTTCCCCTCTGTTTCTTTATATAAATTTTTAAGTCCTTGTAATGGATGCTGGAAGGTGCATCAGGTGCCAGCCTGACAACTCAGGATCCACAGTTGTCTCTTTGCCCACAGGGCAAGTAGCTTCCATGAACTATTTCTCAAAATTCACACCCTTAATTGCAATTCTAGACATTGTTGGTCTTGCAATTGTTCTGTAACACAATCAGCTTAAAGTGGAACGGCTGAGACCTCAAAGTTTATTTATAAATAACAGCAGATACAAAATTTGCATCAGAATGGTAGAGGCTGATACTGCTGCTGCTCACTTACTCAAAGCCATGTCAAAAGGATTTCCACAGCTGCCTAAAGACTTCTTCATTTTCTATTTCCTTTTACCTGTGAGCCAAGTCCTGGCCTAGAAAGTCAGAGGTTCCCTCAAACAGGAGAGAGCACAGATAGGGTGACCTCAGGAATTCCAGGTTCCCAACTGGAACCTCCCATCAGGAGGCTGAGGCCAGCTGCAGGCTTGTCAAGTGGATGCACACTGCAGCAGGAGGTAATTTATGAATATTTGGCTCCCTGATGTGTATTTCTTGAATAAATAAGGTTGTGGCCTGTGTCAGTGGGGAAAAGAAAAAAAAAAAGGGAAAGGGAAAGTTCCTACTGTATATTCTGAAAGATAGCATGACCTTGAGGACAATTTATTTCAAGAGGAAAAGCACAGTTAGACTTCTACCAGAGTGCTCAAAGAAGCAGCCCCTGCTCCTTCCCCAAATATATTCAGGAGGGAGGCAAACACTTCTTACTGCAATTCAAGGCTGCCTGAGCTTTCACCTGTAGATACACAGATAAACTTATATCATCAGCTTCCAGGTTTCTGTGGGCTGGAATGTCAGCAACAGCTACAGTGATTTAGTGCAGCAGCTCCAAATGGATTAAATCAGAGTAATTTGAATTTTACCCAGGCTTGTCATATAAATCTCAGAAACCACTGTCTTGCATAAAAACTTCCTCTTGACACTCCTGAGGAATCATGACACAAACCAAAGATTTGGTTGGAAATGAGAAACAGAGGCAGCACAAACAGCACATTGTGCTGAAAAATTTTACTTGCTTTATGGTAGCAATTTTTTGTGTTTTATGAAGTATATTTTCCCCATTTTTAATATATTATCATGTGCCTTACAGTGTATTTTTAAAATGAAGTCAATTTTAATTTGAGCGATTTCCATTCAAATGGAATATTCTTCAAATATTCTACTCTTCAAAAAGGATGTTACTACCTAAGAGTCTGGATATTTTACTAAGTATGATACCACTAGAATGTTCCCTCTGTGAACAATCAAATCTCTTTTCTGTTTAAGAACCTCCTTCTAAGAGTGGCACAGCAAAAAAAAAATGGTACTGGCTTCACTGATGTCAGATTTTGGGTTCTATCTTGACTGATAAAAATGATCTGTGATTTTCTTGTCCTCAAAATTTAACTATATCCTGCATTTATTTCAGCATTGCCTATGCAAGGATATTTGAATCAACTCAGTAAAAGGACTGTTATTGTTTGTCTAAAACCAAATTAAAATTACTCAGAACAATAATGGATCTGATGAATGCATTTTGCTTCATCTGTGTAGGATTTAGGCAGATCTATCCACAAATTTTTCCATGTTTCTAATGATGCTCCAACACCCTGTGTGGATTATATTTACTCTCTGGTCCACAAGTAAATCTCCTTTTGCCTCATTTGAGTTACATATCACCATTCCTGATCCCAGTCCTCTGTAAGTTACTAGACATCAAAGGATTTCAGGTCCAAATGCTTCCTGAAAAGGCATTTTAGCTTCACTTGTGCAAGTATTGAACATGGACTAAAGATGTTTTTTCTTGTAAAAACTCATACTCACTAAAGGACTGCAAAAACTTTGGATTTGTAAGTCAAATACATCAAAGAAAACCTTTTTGTTTTGCTTTTTATTTTGGCAGGGATCTGTAACTTTTTTTCCCAGTACCATTTACTCAACTTTCCTTTTTTTTTGGTGAAAAATCTCAAATAAATCCCCCAAACCCAAAATTCTTTTTTGCTTAATTAATTCTACAATTCCCTCTTGTATTCAGACCAGCTTGCTGCTGCAGCTGCTGCCTTTGGGGAATCCATGAGAGCATTCTAGGACTCATTTCTTCTGACTTTTCCATCAGGAACAGCCAGGGCAGAAGCTCCTCACAGCAAGTCTGTCTGGTCTGCCACAAGCTGAGCAGCGACTGATGGATGTCAAAATCCTCACAAAAAACAGGGGAGGCAGCAAACACCTCAGAGTGACCCTCTGCAGGGGCTGGGGAGAGCAGCAGACCCTACAACAGCCATATAAATGAGCCAAGCCACAAACCCATTCCCCACTGAGTGCTCTCCCTTGGTTTTTGAGGTGGGTATGACAGCACCTGGAGGAGGTACTCATCTGTCTACCTAACAATCAGAAATACCTTATAAAATAGGTCTGAAATTAATCCATTGTGAAAGTGAGAAGGGAAAACATAAATACTCTCATTAATTCATATATACATACACCAAACTTTACATAACATATGGAGTAGTTGGAAAGATGCCTGCAGGTGTAATTGCATTTCTGTGTGAAGAGCATTTACACCCTCTCATCTCTGCTTTCTCCATTCATTTTAGTAATTACATGTAGAGAAGCAGCTAACACACTTGTAATTAAAACCAGCAGTGAAGGATTTTGAGGTGTTTTAATACAAGAGAATTGACATAGAAAGCAAGAAGGGTTAGGAGGAGTGGATTACTACAGTGGTATAAAACAATGAGGGAAACCTGGAAAACTTGTGCTAGAGTGCCCACAAGGTGCTCATGAAGACATGGATGTGTGAGGCAATGGCAAGCAATGCCACACTCTCCACATTCAGTGTTTGCTAAAAAATATTTGATCACAAGACCTGGAACTGTGTTTTGCTGCTGGAAACCTCTTGTTTCTGACCACCAAATTCAGGATTTAAAACAGTTGCTTCATATAATCCATGTGGCTTCATTTTTTATCCATTTAATTTGGCATTTTATTGCAAAGACTATAACAGTTATTTCAGTTTGGTGGGTGGAGTTCCTATAAAATTCCATATATTTTCATTTAGATGATGAGTACTCATGACTCAAGCAATCTGAACCAGGCAGACTTTGTTGCCCTTTCCTTCCTTTCCCTACTACCCAAGCTGTATCTGATGTGCAAGTAATATTCCCACAGAATATTCTGAGTTCTCTTTCATTCTAAAATGAAAACTGGACAATATCTAAGCTTAATCTGGGAGCTCCTGAACTAAAGGATGGCATTCTTGCAGCCCAAGTACCAGCAACTCACGCAAGGACCAGTCTGATGGCAGAAAGTGGGAACAGTAATTGAGCAGCCAAATCTTTCCCTAAGAGCTTTCACCTCAATGTAGTCCAGAATCTAACTTTTATAAATGTGTTTTCTCAAGCAATTTAAGAAAAAAACAAACAGCAAAACCAAGTTGTAGCTCTAGGCTTTTTGTATGGCCATCTGAGCTGCTTTGCAGCTTCCTGCAAACTAAACAGGCAGATAAAGACCTAAATCCCATTGATACTCAGTATAGTTTTAGCAAGAACAGAAGCATTCATTTCAGAAGAGACCAGTACATGACCAAGACCACGGTGAGACATTAAGATTTGGGTTTATTTCTCATTATTCCACTCTGATTTGATTGGTAGCAAATGAAACTCGCTGCCCCAAGTTGAGTCTGTTTTAGCTATGACATTAATTGCTGAGCAACCTCTCCTTGTCCTCTTCATTATATTGTCCCTCTCCTACTCAGCTGAGGAGGGCAGTGCTGGAGTGGCTTTGATGGGGGTCCCAGTTTCTCTGGGTCTGGATTGGGTTTCACTGGGTCTGGATTGAAGGCAATTGAGACAGCAGTTCATGTTCACACTCAGGTGTTTATTATTCCTTATCAGTAAAACAGCCTCACTGCTGTGAGTTCTGCAGCTTTTCATTAGAAGGCACAGAATGGCCAACAGTCTCTTGGTACAAGGGCTTTGAAGACTGAACTATCCAATTAAGAACTGACACCTGGATTATTTTCCCTTTTAACCCAAGAACTGATCCCACAGAGCCCCCAGTGCAGACTTTTCTGCCCAATTACAAAATGCCACCCAAAGCCATGGAGAAGGAGGAAGAAGAAGGTGAAGAAGAAACCCAGGACAAACCCTGTGCCCTCCATCTTGCTGCCATCCACAACACACTAAAAATCCCAAACCCTCAATTTCTCACCCAGTGACACACCTGCACTGCTCTCTATGATCTATTGCACACTTTTGTGGATTCCAGTCTATTCTGGAGTTTAGGAAACTTTCTCCATGAATGAGGGTCAGAGTCAGAGCTCCCCTGGGGGTCAGGGCACCCCAGAGTGGACAGAGAAATATTCCCTGTGCCCTGGGTTTCCACAGGCACCTGGCATCTAACCGGGTTCAATTCATGACAATATTTGGCAATTTTAGAAAAAAAAAATCAACAAAAACCTACCAACCCAACCAAAAAAAAAAAAAAAAAAAAAAAAAAGAAAAAAAGAAAAAAAGAACAAGAGCTGTGATTACTTGTTTTGGTGCAGTGAAAACAAGTGCCCCATGGCTCTCTCTGGGTGCCTGCCCTGCACACATGCAGCCATACACGTAGGGGCAGGCACCAGCCTTTCCCACAGCTCCTTCCTCCCTCATGCCAGCAGGCAGCCTCAGCAGATTCCCAGATAGCACCATGGAAAACCAGCTCTGAGCTCAGCCATCCCAGCACAGCTGTGGGCAGCCTGCCTGCTCTGAGTGGCCCTGCAGTGTCCTTGGGAAAAGTGCATATGATATGGCTGTACGCAGATATTTACAATATGGATGGTGTTGTATTGATTAGTGGTGCTGTATTAACATTTTAATAGGATGGTAAATGTAGTTTTGTAGTTAAAAGGTAACTTTTGTGGTTAAAATAGGAACTATGTATGTGGGATATTTTTTTAAGAAAGGAATGAGGTACTTGCACCAGATAGCAGCCACAGGACACCTAAATCTTTCAGAGAAGGAGAATTTATTGCTCTCTTATCAGAAGAAACGAACTTCTTCCCACCTTGCTCAGCCATGAAGCCATTTAGGATTCAGAGGAAGTAGCTGACACTGACCAGACAGAATCCTGTGTTTGAATGGAATTTATGCATCATGGATGAAGTGTATGAATATGCAACAGGCTGTTGCTTTTAAGGGTTAATCCTCTGTTAATGTGAGTCCCTTTTCAGGCTTGTGCTGCCCAGAAAAGGTACCTGGACTGTCTGTAACTCTGTGTTTCCATTGTCTCATATTGTCCTAATCCAGATTGTCCAAATTATTATTACTCTATTTTTATAAAAAATTTATTACTATTAAACTTTAAAAATTTTAAAAACAAGGGATTGGCATTTTTCACAGTCCTGATCAAAGAGTCACCTCCCTTCCACCCTGTCCTGGCAGCCACACTCTGTGAATGCACTCCACAGGGCAAAGTGGAGTCACTGCTGGCCACAAATCTTCTGGGCCAGAGAGGAATGGCCAGGAGAGTGACCTGAGGGCAAAACTGGGAGGAAAGGAAGGAAAAGGGGAAAGGAAAAGGGGAAAGGAAAAGGGGAAAGGAAAAGGGGAAAGGAAAAGGGGAAAGGAGAGGAGAGGAGAGGAGAGGAGAGGAGAGGAGAGGAGAGGAGAGGAGAGGAGAGGAGAGGAGAGGAGAGGAGAGGAGAGGAGAGGAGAGGAGAGGAGAGGAGAGGAGAGGAGAGGAGAGGAGAGGAGAGGAGAGGAGAGGAGAGGAGAGGAGAGGAGAGGAGAGGAGAGGAGAGGAGAGGAGAGGAGAGGAGAGGAGAGGAGTTTTCAACAGCCTCACTGGGCCATGGGTGGACAGGGCCCATGTGCGCCGACCCCACAGCCCATGAGGGCCCAGGCTCCCACAGCTCCCAGGCCTTAGAAACCTTTGCTGTGTTGTTATAACAAAGCTGCTGTTAAACGAGAAGAATGTAAGAGTAGAGGACCCCAAGAGCAGTTTTCAACATCCTCACTTGGCCATGGGTGGACAGGGCCCATGTGCACCGACCCCACAGCCCATGAGGGCCCAGGCCCGCACAGCTCCCAGGCCTTAAAAACCTTTGCTGTGCTGTGATAACAGAGCTGCTGTTAAAAGAGAAGTAAGAGTAGAGGACAGAGAAGGGCTCTGCCCAAGGCAGCGTGGAAATAAGCAATAGCAGGTCTCTGTTCTGAGTCTCCCCAGTGCACCCTCCCCCTCCCAGGAGACACATCAAAGGCAGATGAGGAGATCAGGCCGCAGCAGCCAGCCCGCTTGCTCAGCACAGCAAAATTAATTAACAGGGTGGGAGAAAGAGCCAATACCAGTCTGATTCTGTCAGGGAGCACGGCACTGACAAACAGGGAATGCTAATTCAGGAGTTTTTCATTTCTTTCACACCTGCCAAGGAGGGAAACGGGAGCGTGATTCAGGTCTGGATACCCCTGACATGTCACACGATACCACATCTACCGCTGCTTCCTGCAAGCCTACAAAAACTGACTCCAGAGAACCTCAGCCCCTGTGCTACATGCTTTGAAGAAAGCACAACACTGCTTTGGTTACTGCTCTTTCAAAGAACAAAGCAGAGGTGAGGCCTCAGAACAGGAGAAGCCACAAACAGGGACCTCTTACCCTGCTATCATGGAGCATCTTACTAGAACAAGATAGGCATAACCAATAAACAATTCAGGAGAAATTGATTCAATTGTGCTTGACATAATAAGCACTAAGACATTAACAGTGCTTTTCTATCTGCTGAACACTACAGGGGTGGAGATGTGAGACCCAAAGTAGCAGGAAGAAAAAAAAACTAAAATGGAAAGCTCTTAAAATGCAGGATTTCCAGGCATTCAGGTACTGTAGTAGGGAGTCCCTGGAAATGCTCATAAATTAATTAAAGATGTACAGCCTTCACTCCAGGGGTATTGTTGCTCTACTATTTTTTCATGCCCATAATTCAAACAGGAGATGAAGCATCTGAGCCCAGTTTGGGACTAATAATTTCTAAATAAAAGATAAATATGTCAAGGTTTCATAAATAGAAAGAGGAGCATGATATTATAAATGTTTTAATATCTGTGTTACTGTAAAGTTTATTTATTCAAGCTCCTGCCCTTTGCAGATTGCTCCTATTTGTTAAGTTCAGGTGCATTAAAAATTCCTTGGACTTTCTTTGTGCAAGAAGAACACCTGAACCACTGTTTATGGAGTGGTCTGCAGCCCTGAGGCACAGCTCCACTGAGTCAATAGCATGTGAATATTTAGAAAACAACCACTGTGCTGCCTCTACTCTGAGTGCTACGCATGAGAGGGGCATTCATCTGTGTGATCCCATCTTTTTTTTCCTGATCATGCATATTCCAATCATAGCTCCCAAAATTACACCATAGTTAGTCTGAAGAGCTCCATCATACCTTTTAAATTTATGTCAAAAAATGTGTAAGAATGATATTCCAACAGCTGGAAGGTCTTGATGACCTGCACAGAGGCACAGAGGCCCATGAAACTGGTCCACTACTGCAGCATTTTCTAGGGGCAGGTGAATTACTATCAGGCTACATCTGCCCAGTAGTTAAGCAAAGTAGTGTGCCTGTTTCATCTGGAGTATAAAAGGTGCTTTGTTCAAGTCAAATAGAATCACATATCAGCAACATACATTAATAACTGATAACATAAATATCCAGTGTGTTTAATATTATCAAACTAATTATGTGTTGGTTTGCCAGGAATAAAGGTGAGCTTTAAAAATCCAAGATGACATGATTACCACTGAGTAAGACATTCTTGCTCATCCTGAGCACACACTAAAAGCATAGGTGACTGAGACAAGTCACCAGGCTGGAAGCCAACCTTATTTCACACACTGGATTTGTGATGAAAATTCTAATGAACCCATCTTGACAAGCTAAAGCAGTGCTGCTCTGGCCAGAGGTCTCCAGCTCACCCTGAGGTAGATGTGAAAGTATTCACTTGTTGAAGGGTAACTCAATGCACCCAGCATGTATTCCTTCTAAAGCCAGCATTGCAAGAAATGTTGGCTGACATAAAGATTTTGCAGTCCAGATGCAAAAGAAAAAAAAAAATAAAATTACTTGCCACCACCATAGTGGTACTGAAGAAAGAGCTTATTCAACACATGTACCTGCTCCACTCAGGCAGAGAAGTTCTCTGAGCCTGAAACCCTGCATGTACCAACCTCTGTGAGAGAGCTGGTGTTAAATGGGGTCAGAGCTCCATTTGCTCTGGGGAGAAGAAAAGCTCACTTTGAAGACAGGCTGGTTACCCTGTTTTTCTTCCTACACCACAGCTTTCAAATTGCAGCTAGAACTTGAAGGGAGTTGTTCCCACAAGCTCTCCAGCCCAATGTCTCCACCCAAGAGGCTTGAGTAAATAGCAGAAGCTCTGGATATTAATCAGATGGAAAAGATTCATCCCTCTCTGCTAGGTCTGAGTTCAAAGGCATCCATGGCTGAAAAGCTAAATCAAGATCATTATCTGTATGTGAGGGCAGGATGGAACGTTCAGCACCAATGAACTGCTCACCCTTCCCTGCTCAGATGTAGTGTAGCAGGTTGTATGCACCTAACATTCTACATAACACTGGCAGAGGTGGGGAACTGGGATTGTTTTGGGAGACTTTCCTCTGTTTCCTGCCTGTTCTTCAGCTTCCTCTGGCTGAAAATCTTGCAGCTGACCTCTCAGTATCAGTACTCAGCCTCACAGCCGGAGGAAGAACACAGAGTGTAAGACAGAGCAGAGATTCATGTCCATGGCAGAGCTCCTTCTTGTTTGTACCAAGACACAGAGCAGCTCTCATCAGGGGCAGTGTGCATGATCCATTCCTGCTGTGCACACATCAGAGCTGAGTTCTGTCACAGGACAGTCACATCTGTGCAGCTGTTGTACCCCAAGCAGGCACAGCCCTGCTGCAAACACAGATTACTGCACTGCACCTGTGGAAAGCGTGTCATGCCATGACTGGCTTATGCATAAACGGCCACAAATGAGAAATGAAAAGGTGCACAAAGGCAAGGATGTGTCCACAAACAGTGGAGTCTCAGTGTCACTGAGTGGCTGAGAGCACAGGTGCCTCTGGAGACATGCTGGTCAGTGACACATCTGTTCATGTGTGGCATTTGCACACCCATGGCATCCATGTCTGTGCTCCCTTGTGTGGGCAGGCACAGTCCCAACTCCTCACCAGCACAGGTACCCCCTTGTGAGCTGATGCTGGAATACAGCTGGAGCCCACAGCTAGGGTGTGCCTGTACCTCCCTCTGTGAAGTTGTCTGGTTTATTATCTGTAAAACAGAACACCTGGGAAGATGAGCCAAATAGTATTAGATATAATCAGATACTTTCTGTCTTCAGGTGCCACCCATGTGCACACCTTCCCTACCAGCTGTGGAGTGAACCTGCTAACAATTCTATTAATAACGAGCAGTGTAAGTAGGTGAACTGGATGAACTTGTGTGAAAGCAAAACCCCAGAGGTAGATTGGTTGCTCTGTTCAAAGCAAACAGATAACTATCCCAGGCTTCAGGCAACTCTCCCCCTTTCCCACCTCCTCCTTTGGGGCATCTCCAGACATGTCCAGGGTGGTGCAGCCTGTCAAACAGACATTTAATTGGTGATGCATAGAAAAAGGGATCACAAAGCCACCGATGGCCCTGAGAAATGCCAAGTGCCAGGACTTCCTCTGAGGACTCTCTTTTGTATTCATATTCACGGTGCATGCCACTGTGGGTACTCTGAAGTAAAACTGTTTTTTCCTCAGAGGGTTGTGTCTTCAGCTGTCTGGAGTCCTCAGCTACCTGCAGGACCACTGCCAGCTGCCTGTGAAATCACAGGCACTGGCTGAGTACAAGCAGCAAATGCCTCCAGCACAGAGTCTTCTTACAGGCAGAGCTCACACTGACCACAGGAGAGCAACACAGGAACCCAGTGCCAGGTGTCTGCTGATCCCTGGAGCGCTTTCAGTCCTGATGTAACAGTGAGTTGTGTGTCAGGGCAGGGAAGAGCAGGGCACAGACTCTGGATTGCAGGGTTGTAAGCCAGTGACTCTTCCCTCAGCAGGCAGGCTGAACAGTGGAGATGGGAGGCTCTTGGACACACATTTTTGAACCCTTGGTAGTAATAAAACCTGATGCTTTGAGGGTTGTGGTTGTCAAGGGGCCACATCTCAGCAGCAGTGATGAGCAGGGCACTTTCAGAGAGGCAGAAGGACATGAGGACTGAGGAAGGACAGATTCCTCAGCAAGATTTTGGATACCTTGAGCCCCTGGTGTGCTGCTGAAATGCGTGCTCTTCTCTTGCCTCTCCTCCCCTCTCTAGATCTAAGAACAGTATGCAGAGGTACTGGCATTGTGCCTTACATGAAACACTTCAATTAGCTGTGTTAGGGGTTGTAAAATCACTTTGAGGTGTTATATACTCACACTTGCAGTAGCATCTCTGGGGTAAAAAAAAAATCCTTGATTCTAATTTACTGATTTTTCAGAATACAGATGGATTCAGGCCAAAAAGGATCTCCCACAAGTCCAGCTGGGTTCTCAGAGGGGCTTTTTAATTTTGTGTACTTCTCTATGTGAAACAAAACAGTGTTCATTTCAGAATAACATGCATATGGCAGTCTTTTAGATTCTGGAGTTTTCTGCCTGTCATTATGGGTAAAATTTTCAACAGCTCTTAAAACAGCTTCAAGTGGAATTTTGCAGTCAACAGCAAGGATTTTTGGAAGCATCTGTGCAAGGTTCCTATTGCCATTCTATAGGGCTTCAGGTGCTCTGCCACTTGGCTGGCTTTCCAGCACCATTCCAAAATCACAGATAAGAAGTAATGAAATATCTTTAAATGATACAATAAATATCATTGCTGTTTACCACGTAAATTGGGAGCAACCAGAGAGAAGAGTGCAAAAACCGTAGGAATGTAGATTAAAAATAAGTTCCTTTGCATTGGGAACTCTCAGAGAACAAAGAAAATGAAGGTAAAACCAGAGGTAATTCTCAGAGGTAATTTCTCTGAGAAAAAAGGAAAAAAGGAAATGTTATGGGACCATGAAGAATATTTCTATACTACTGAGTGCATTAGGACAGGAAGGCAAGAGGAAGCAGAATATAGACTTGCCAAGGAACCCCTTAATACTCCAGTAAAGCAAACTGTAATTTGATTTCTCCCTTGGATATGCAGTCCCTATCCTTAACTAACAGCACTTTCACCTGGGAAATGTTTGTGTTGCTGCAAGGAGGATGCTGAGCTTGCACAGGGAGGTGTCAGTGAGGCTGAGCAGCCTTGGTCCTCACACATCCCCTGTGGTGGCACAGCTGGCAGCAGCACTAACACTGATTTTTCCACCTACACCAAACCCATCAAATCAGTATCTCTGCTCAGTACAGGGTTTAGATTTCCCTCTGTGTTAGGAAGGGATAGCTTTGGGCTCCATTGTCAGTGCTGCCCTGATTGCACCATTACATCACAGCTCAGTGCTCTCATGCTAAAGGGTGCCATGGTGCTGTCCTATGGTTCGTTTGTCAGTGTTCAGGAAAAAGAATTCTTTGTTTCTGTGCACCAGAAAAACAAAGTGTGATTCTTCCTTTGTGTGATTCACGGATGGCATCTTTTATAAACACATCATGTCCTCCACCTAAAGGTGCTATGTGCTCCAAAAGAGCCAAATATATTAGCATTCTTTAACCATAACTTTTGAAGTCGACATTTGACTAGTTTTGCATTTCTTCTAGGTTGTAGTTAGACAACTCCTAATTCTATGGGGAGAGCAAAGACTATAAAATGCCAGAGCTTCACTCTGCTGAAATAACATTAGTGAAATATCAAGTCCTTTATGATGTCATGAGGGATTCCTTAATATGACTATAGCCTCCTAATGACATCATAAAAAACAACTGCAACATCAGAAAACAGCCAAGGGTCATCAATCAGCCCATCCTCTCTCCTACTCACCAGGGGCAGCAGCCCAGCTTGCTCCTATCTGCTTTTTATGAGCAGTGCTGTCCTCTGAATAGCACACAGAGAAGAGACTAATAATCATACAAATATCAGGGAGAGCGGTCAATCATCACCTGAAATATTCAGTGCACCTGAGGGAAATTCGGGTGCTGCAGCCTGAAGAGTCTGCAAGTTTAGCATGTAGAAAAGACAACATTACTGCCTTAGAGGTGACCTGGCATTCTCTGGGCAACAGGCAACACAAGTTGGCAATTCAGACTTTTTTAAAATGTGGGGACAGTGGGGCTGAAAAATGAATTCTGTGGTTGCTGTCTTTATCCTCTGGTTGTAAGAAAAATCTTTTTCCATGTAGCCCAGACATCCATCTGCATGTTCCATAGTGCAATGACCACACTGAAAGAGTTTGCATCTTCCAGCTGAAATGGGTGATGGTCCAAATGAGATACAGTGACAGCCAGGTCCTCTGACAAGAAGGGAAACAGCCCCCTTCACTTTTGAAAACACAATGTCTCAGATTTAGAGCCCCCATTATATTCTTTAAGGAACACTTGGAAGTCTTACAGAGTTGGGGACAACTCAAGGAGTTTCCAGACTGTCATTAAAAACCCCATGTAATGAGACATACTGTGGGAAAGCAAAGATTACAAAATGCCAGAGCTTCACTCTGCTGAAATAACATCAGTGAAATATCAAGTCCTTTATGATGTCATGAGGGATTCCTTAATATGACTGTAGCCTCCTGAGGCTGACCTGGGGGCAGCTCCTGGGACTTCCAGCCCTGCTCAGGATGTCCCACATTGTGACAGTGATTGCAGGGGTCCCAGGATGAGGGAAGAGATGAGAATGGGGAGTCTATGGTTCAGAACGCCTGATTATTTTATGATATCTATTATGTTAAAACTATACTTAAAGAATAGAAGAAAGGATTTCATCAGAAGGGTGGCTAAGAATAGAAAAGGAATGAATAAAAAAGGTTCAGATTGACCAAAACAGTCTGGACAGTTGGACTGTGCTTGGCCATTAATTAGAAACAACCACATGAGACCAATCCCAGATCCACCTGTTGCATCCCACAGCAGCAGACAATCATTGTTTACATTTTGTTCCTGAGGCCTCTCAGCTTCTCAGGAGGAAAAATCCCAAGGAAAGGATTTTTCATAGACCATGTCTGTAACACCACATGGCATTTGTGCAGTGGGCAGCAGCCCATGCTGTGTCCCCTTCTCAGCCCATGCCACTGCTCTGGTCAGAACATCCCCAGCGTGTGTCCCATGAGCAAATGGTCTCAGTGGAGCCGCTCATCATGGGCTAAGCACTGCTCAGCCAAGCCCCAGGGACCAGCTGATCCCTGACCATACATCTTGTCACTTTATTTTTTCATGCCTTGCCGTTTGCATCCTCACAGTTTCAGCCCTGTAGGACCAATGCCCCTGCCACCCCACCAAGCGTGGTGAGGCCAAATTCCTCCAGAACTGCTGCTGCACAGATTGTCTTCCCCGGGGTTTCTTTCAGTTTCTCTTTCTTTTGTTCCAAATAGCAGTTCTGTGCTGAATGCTGCTGTCAGACAGTTCATTAATTTAAGGACACCAGAGCTCAAGCAGATCATTTACAAGTCAGCATGAGGTACAGAGGAAAGGAGGAGACAGTGCCGCTGGCATCTTTGATAAGCAAGATATTCCATAATTTTAATCTCACTGTAACTCTGCTATTTCCAGATTATATAATCCCACTCTTGAAAGAGGGTTATTTGAGCAGACTGTCACATTAAATAGACACATTTGCTGCATATGTTAATTGCAGTGGAAAGCTGTTAAGCAAATAAGCTTGTTTCGTCAAAATGTTATTCTTTTAGCAGGTCTGTTCCTTTCATGGATCTCCAATTCACAAGCCATGCTCTTCTAGAATGCACATTTCAGTTTAAGGCAAAGAAATGTGTTCACTGAACTGATCAATTTTTTTATCATGCTGACTTTTGTTCAAATTTTAAGACGTGCTATGCCACAGAAGGAAATTCTTTTAAACAGGTTTATTTCTACTGTAGGATATCAATAGAAAGGTTTGAATCTATATGTAGAGAAGTGTCTTTTCTTAACAGATATTAGAATTAATAAATCCTGCTATGTAGTGCCTGACACACCACACTCTAGTACTACCCATTTACTAAGTTGTCATTATCACTTCAGGTAAAAAACAACTGTCTACCATCTAAGCACAGATCATATTTATTGTTACTATTTCTTATGCAATAAAATCCCCTTAACTGCATGTTATTTTTGAATAAAATCTAGGGGGTTGATCATGTATTTCTGAATCACTGAAAATAGGAATATATATTATATGCTGCCTCTAAACTCACACATTTTAATTTCTTTAGTCAAGCAAAGGAGGGTGGAAAGGAGGAGAAACCTATGCAAATTGGAGTGCACACAATCTTCTGGCAATCACTGAGTCTGCATCTTTCTGCTGTGAATTTAGTAACAGCTGCTTTGCTTTACAAGGTAGGAGCAACAGTGGTGGAAATAGAGAGCAGATTGGAAATGAATTGGTTCTGAAGTGGTCATTGGTCTCTCTTCCTCCAGAGAGGCAAAGGATTTCAGCTTTGCACATACAAAACAAAACATTAATTCATGTTTCCAAGCCAAGAGACATTGTGGGGTGGCTGGTGGCAATTTTCAAGGGGAAAAGGAAGTCCTTCTAATAACCTCTGATTTTTGAAAAGACAAATCTGATCTTGCTAAGCCAAAATTTGCACATTTAAACTCGTGCCCAAATTTAAAAAATAAATAAGGAATGTGACCAAACACACATGCCCTAGGATTCTTCAAGGGTTCAGAAAAAATTCAGAGGTGTACATAGGTGCAGCACACATCCAGACATGGAAGAATTTATGTGGCATTCTTAGCTGGAACAGCTGCCAAAGCATCCTCAATCCACATTCACCAAAGCATTGTTCCACCTCTCTCCTCAGCAAAACTCTCTTAGCTCTGTTTTTTGGTCAACTTATGCATCCATGTCATTTCATTTCCTTACCAGGATCTCAGTTACACTCATGCAGTTCTGTCAACCATATCCTGAAGACACAGGAGTGCTTGAGGTATTCCTGCAATTGCAATTTACAGGAAAAAAAAATTACTGATGATGCATAAAGTCTCAAATGTAATTCAGTCTCTCCAAGAGTGGCCAGGAAGACCATTCTGACAACAGTAACCATTCCACTAATGTCAGCAGCCCTCACTCTCGTGGAGAGGGAGAGCTAAGTGAGGCCAGGTCAAATTCACATGATTATTTTTCAGAGCAGAAACACATTTTGAAAAAAGCATATGCAAGCAGTTATAATTTCTCCTTTTGACCATTTGCCTGTATTAACAATGTACATTTCCACTTCATGTAAAAGTCAAGATAAACTGAATATAAAGAAACTACCCAAAGCAATCTCCTTTCACTAGCAATCTGCAGGAAAATGTTTTCTTTAAGTGCCTTTAAATGAACCACATTGAGAAAATAAAGAACATTATCATCTGCAAAAGCTGTGTGCCTGCTAGCCATACACTGCTTGAGTACAGTATTCATAAAAAGGAAGCATAAAACCCCCTAAACAGCTTTAGGGAGTGCTGGAGCCAAGGCAGAGAGAATAAAAACGGGCTGAACTTGCAGGTGAGGAAGACAGAGACTCAGGAAGACACATGGGATTTAAAAACTCAGCAAGGTATCTTAACAGGACAGCACTGTGTGGGTGACCTGTGTGGTATCAGACAAGGATGAAGTGAGCTAAGACTCATTTCTGTTCAGAGAGTCTCTCTGTAGCTGATCTTGCCTTAGTTAAAATCTTATATAAAATTTGACAACCTAAATGGCTAATTCTACTGTCACATCATGAGAAGTGCTGTGAGATTGTTACCCATACTGAGCAGTGTCTGCCTCAGGCTACAGAGCTTCATCTGAGCTCATCTCACAGCCCCAGGTCTGGCCTTTCCATCAGTCACAGGCTGGGTTGTGCTCCCTTGGTGTCCTGCAGGATCCCCTAGACCAATCTGGTCAGAGCTGGTCGTGCTTTGGGGTCAAACTAAATGCATCCAGAGGTCTCTTCCCATCAGAATTATCCTGTTTTTTGGTGGTTCCAAGGTGGTTGAACACAGATGTTCCAGAAAAAGGGATGGACCAATTTGTCATGTTAGCCTGTTAATTGCTCAAGGAGGTTTTCTCATAAACTAAGCTAGTTATCAACTTATATTGATAATAAGTTATATTATCAATTTATATTGATAGTAAGTGCTCACATAATGTATTTATTACACCTTGGAAAGGACTCATTACAACTGCATAAGTAGAAGGAAGCTAAGAAGAATCTTAAAACTAATCAATCCTCTAGAATCCCACTAACAATATTACAGCTAACCAGAGTTCATCAGAAGGCAAAGAGATAGCTGAAAAAACAAAAGAATGGGGATAAGGGATAATGCAAAAAACCCCACAATGCTAAAATGTGGAAGAGTATCTGAACATGAATTCCTGGTGAGAAATACATTTTTGTTTATAGGAATAATACGTTGCAAATTCTTCTGCATTCTTCTGAACTTGTTCCCAGAGCAGCATGGGAGGCTTGGGATCATTTAAAGTTTCTGCCAGTGCTGGAACATCTCCTGTTGAGGCACAAAATATAAATTGGTGTGTGACAGGAGGAGAGGCAGCAGGGAGTGAAACAGGCTGCTGGGTGTTTGAGGCTCAGAGGTCCTGCAGCCTTCCCCTGTTTTTGATGTGTACCAACTTTCTAAGATTCTTTTTTCCTGTGACTTCCCGTTAGGTTAAGCTGTTAATTGTCCTCAGAATTAAAGAAGAAAAACTGAATGACAAAACCCCAAAATATTTTAAGTTCTTGTGCATACATAGGAGTGCAAAGGGTGCTAAGTCCTTTCTGCACCAGGTAAGCAGAACTAAGGCTGGGCTCTGACTTTCCTCCAAGACCCCACTTGCACAAACCCTGCCAGCTGCTTCTGCTCTACAAAAGGCACAATGTTCCTCCACTACAGGAAAGATCAGAGAAACATAGCCAGGATTTAAGGTCTACAAATATATGTTAGACAAGTATGTATTTTGGGGATTTTTTTTCTCTCTGCTGCCACAAAAGGTTATTGCTGACAGCTCTATATGAGAAATTATAGCATGTGTAAGGACACCACATGAAATTGCATTACAGCTATGATGGCAATAAAAGCAACTCTCTTTTTTTTTGATGGAACCCATTACAGAGGATTTCAAGTCATCTCAAAAATTATTGGCAGTTTTAGATTTTCTTGTTGTTCGAACTGGTAGAAATCTAGCAAAACTAAAGAAATCAATGTGACAGGAATCATGGAAGTCTGTTCTGAAAGGGAAATTTTCCTCGTTCTTGTAATGCATATTCATACACCCAAACCCCTTAGTCTGGCTTCTATGGTAGGTGAAAAAATAGAACACGTGATTAGTGCTGCCTTCCTTGTTTCTCCTAAATCAGATCCTCATCTGAATTATAGGATCAAGAGATAACACTCCCTACTAAAATCTTAGCATGTCTTCTCCTTGGAAGAACTTCCACTAGAAAGAGAAGTGTGTACTGTGGGTCAAGAGAAAGTCTGTCTGGATGAGCAGTGTTCTATTTGCAGCTCACAGGACTGTTCTCTGTAGTCTTGAGTGAGTCACTTGTCACTTGTCAGGTGTCCCAGCCTCCCACTCCTGCTCACTTTGTCAAGCTCTCATTTTGGGCAAATACAGCACCCACCTGACTTCACCTCAAGGCATTACTGTAATAGAAAAGAAATATTAATAACAATTAATAGTGCTCAGACAGACAAGGCTAACTGTGGCCTACCTCTGGCTGCTGGGAATAAGTTGCAAATTTGCCCACAGGAACTGTAGCTGTGTAAAACTGCCATAATCACCACATACATTTATCAACAATACAGTTCATGCAGAAGCAACCTCATCCCTTTTCCAGACTGGTAACTCTTGTCCCAGGTTTGCAAGCTGATTTTTCTTTATGCACTTTATTTTTCGTGTTTAAAAAATGCCATACACTCTGGTATAAAATATATTGTTTTACATTAAACAAAAACCTCTGAATTCATGCCAAATATAAAGTCGAAATTTTTAATGGAGATATTAATAATTTGTGCATACAAGTAAGGACTAAGGACATTTGCCTTTTATTGGTGTCAGTAATCAGTATTCACCATATGCAAATGGCAAAACCCTGATAAGCCTTTATTTGATTATTAGTGAATTGAGATGGAATACAGGCATCTTTTTCAAAGGAGTATATAAAATTGTTGATACTGTCTGCCCTTTTCTCCCTATAAACATTTGTCAATTCACTTGCTGTCTGCTGCTCTGTGTATACACATGCCCAAGCTAATGTTAGCTGAGGCTGCAATATAGCTATGTTAAATAATTTTATCTGATTTGCTGGATGATGGTATTTCTAATGGAAAACAACATGGTAATTTCAGAATGTTACTGATTAGATGAAAATGATATTGCATCAAAGTTACTTCCTTAATTTATTCTGAAAAAAACAAGAAGGATTTCTCTATTAAGATGCTTAATTAAAATCTATCTCTCTCCATACAAAATCTTTACTCCAGGTCCTGTATGTGATGTCTGAAAAGAACAAAGACTGATTAGCATCTTTTACACTCTGCTTTTCTTTTCCTCACTTAGACCTTCATTACAGCCAATTCTCATCAGGTTTAGAAGGTCTGAGAGAAAGGGTAAACCTGGCACCTTTACAAGGAAGAGGACCCACCAGGGGGGCCTCTCCAACCAGCACAGCCTGATCCTTCCCCTACTCTCAAAGATCATAACTTAGCAGTTTGATTCTTGAATCCATAAAAATCACATTTCTATAAGCTCTTTTATTGTTACCCACATCGTCAATAGTGTCATTTTCATTCATATCATTCTGTAGGGAAGTGAGAGGAAGTGCACCAGACAGAACAGAGCTATAAATAAGATTCAACTACCCTGTTCCAAGTGCAGATTCAACAGCATTCTTTTAAAAACCACAAAAGCACAGCTTGGGAATTATGGGAAGTTTTTTACTTTCTGGAGTTCTGAGATTAGCTTTCATGAGGTGGCCACCCTTTACTGCTGACTTTAGTGAACAAAATATGCTTTTGCTTGAAACTAGCAATATGAGTTCCAACAAGAGAGCAGGGCCACATTGCATGTTACCTCATGCTTATGAGCAAAGGAGCTCAAGAAGCACAGCATTCTTATCAAAAGATTCCACTTAGAATTTCTTCTTGCTATGAAAAGTCTTTAGGTTAAAGATTTAAATCTCCCAGCAAATGGATTACCATTGTTTTCTTCTAGGCTTGCTGTGCAGCAGGAAGGATTGCTGGCATTACAGCAAGGTCATGCTGTGCAATAGGGGTTCCTTTATGGGTGGAATGCTGAAAAAATACATGTACAAAGTGCTGGTGAAAAAACACACGTACAGAGATGGACAGATTCTACAAATACCAGCTCTGTGGAAATCTTTTGGAGCAAAACTGGCCAACTGGTGCTCTGTCAGAGACATGTGGGCAGCAGCTTTTATCCATGTCTGCAGCAGCCTCACAATGTCACCCAAACTCAGCCACCTCTGCAGTGGAAGGGAGGTGTTATGCCTCCAAATACAACATTCAGGATGGGGATACCAAACACTGATTTTTAGAGATTTTTTTCTTTTTTCTTCTCTATTTTCTCCATAATATCTTCTGGTTTCTATCCATGTAAGATGTTGTTATCATGTGAGTAGTGTGGGCATGTATAACCTTCAGCTACAGCTACCCTGGAGAACATCCAGACCTGAGTACTTTGTCTGCAGACTGAGTCACAACCACAGCCTCACAGAGGAAGAGGATTAAGTGATGAACATCATTATTTCAAAGAGAAAAAATAAAATAAAATAAAATAAAATAAAATAAAATAAAATAAAATAAAATAAAATAAAATAAAATAAAATAAAATAAAATAAAATATAAAAAATAAATAAATACACAAAGGTTTCTGCAGTCTGAAGCTCCTGCAGGAGCAGTTCTGTGCTCTTTGGAGCAGTACTGCACTTCCTGGCCACAAGTGAACACACTGGAGCTGAAAGGCCATGGAAACACAGATATTTCCAATTCAGCCTGTCACAACACTGATACTACAGGAAAACCTTATGAATCAGGGATGGATTTATTTCAGACAATGTATTCATCTTTGGGGATTCTGGTTGTGCCTTCAATTCTGCCTGACTCTTCCACATTGAAAGTAAGTTTCACATGCAGATGTTTTGGTTTTGCAGAAAATATCAGTGCCAGTGGGCATCCCCTACCAAAGCAAACCACTTTTGATATAACACAGGAAATCCCTAGCCAAGCCCCCAGGATGAACTTTGGTACAGCATTCTAAATGCAAAATTCAGGATTGCAAACCATAATGCAGACAGATTTGAAATCCAGAGACTGTAGTTACACCTATAATAATAAAAATGATTTTCAAGAAATATTAGAGAATAAATAGAAATGTTTCCCAAAAATCATCCTTAGTCTGGAAGAAGAATCACAGCTTGAGTCCAGCTCAGGTTTAAACCCTTCTTAGGTTTCTGCCTTGTTCCCCATACACAAACTCAGCCTCTCCTTTGCCAACCCAGCCACCACCTGATCCTTCTTCCCTCCTCTGGCAGAGGAGATGAATTCTTAATGGTAGTGGTAGGTCCAACTATCTCAAGGAGATAATTATGCTGTTACTTGAAACCTAAGTCTATATAATTTTTCTATGCAACAATCAAATATTAATTCAAGAAAGTAGCATGAGTAGCTGCCTAAGGCAATGAGCAGTGATGTTCCTATTACCATGTTTCATGCAAAAATGATTAGGAGAAAGGAATTTGAAGAACATGACTCTGCATATGAGTCCATTTCTGATTGCACCATCCCACTTTTAAGTGCATGTACTGTGATTTTTGCAGTTGAAATCAAGAAATCAGCTTAAACCAAGCATCTAGAATAACAAATAAAGGGCTGAAACAAACAGAAATACACTGATGCTGAGTCAAGAGACTTCAGAACTGTGGCACCAGTTAATTAAATGTTAAAATTAGTGGTAGTAATTTTGTTTTCTACTGGTTTTTTTCTTTTTGATTCACAGGGCATCATTATTTTGTTGCAGAAATGGTTTTTCTTTTAGCTTCGACCATTGTGTGCGGCAGGTCAGTCTCAGCATGGTTTACAAAACTCCTTTTTCTAAGGAGATTTTCTCTCCTCCCCCCTATTTATGGCCTTTTAATGCCATTACTTCCACCTTCAAGAAGCCAGGTACCTTCCTCATATTCCTCAGAATATGAGGAATATGAGGAATATGGCCTTGCCAAAAATTGGATTAAAAACCATAATGCAGACAGATTTGAAATACAGATATTGTAGTTACACCTATAATAATGACTTCCAATAGATATTGCAGAATAAACAGAGATCTTTTATAATAATTTTGTGTCATTATATGAGAAACTGTGTTAGGTGGATCTTTCTTTGTCCCCCAAACTATTTTGAGCTGAAGATGCACTTAATGAGATGATGTGATGTAGGATGAGTGTTCCAATGTATTTGGGTGTAGAATCCTCAAAGCTTTGCTTCATATTTTCTCTTTGCTTTCATTCTGGTTTTTACTTTCTCAGCCCTGGTGAGAAATCTCGTTTCCTGAGAGAAATCCTGAGAAGTTCTCATTTTCTGAGAGAAGTTCTGGGCCAAATGGGTGGTGTGGCTGCACAGGACTCTGGAGAGGACCCTTGGTTGCCTCCTCTGCTGGGAGCAGCAGAGCTGAGCAAGCAGCACAGACCTGGGAAATCTGCTCTGGCATCTTCAGCAGGAGTTGATCAAGTCAAGGAAAGATTATTCTAGCAGGACAGGCAGGCCTGGCTTTGCTCTCTGATGTTACAAATATAAATGGTGAACTGCACTGTGAGTTTTGCATTACTTTTAGAAAATTCTCTCTCTTCTTCCCTGAAGCTTGGAGTGCCAAGGGGAATGTGACAGGTGAGTGCCTGGGATGCAGGAGGTGATGTTTGGGTAATGCACAACCAAAGCCAACAGGGATTTTCTGTTAAGGACAAGCAGAACTGCAGTATTTGAATGCTACCTGAGTATTTAACATTGCTCAGATTTCCTTTGGGCCTCATTTGGCATTTGAAAGCAAAAGAACAGAAAGGCAAATTGGCCAGCCAAAGAATTCTGAGGCAAAGATGTGAATACTTGCTCTGGAACAACTCCTTGGAGCTCCATGGTTCTTCCAATACCAGCAAGGGATTTTTCTTTCTTCTTGATTGCTTTTTGTAACTAAACTCACCAAATAGAAATTTCCTCAGATGATTCTTCCAACTAATCTGACAGAAAAATAACCTTTTGTTGTATTTATTGACAGAACATTGAAATAAATGTTATAGGTCTAGAAGGAATATTTCAGGTAATTGATCTTTTTTTTTTTTTTTTAATAGAAAATAACAAATGCACTGTATTCCTCTTGGCACATTATGCTGGGAATAATCTGAAAAACATGCTTATGTTGTACAAAGATGATCTCAGAAGCAACCTCTTCAAGTCCCCAAGGAGCAGGCACCCTTTTGAATAAATCTGATCTTGAGCAAACAAGCAATTTGCAATTTTAAATGTTTGCAGGATTCTCTTTCTGTGCTCGTTCAGGAATTTAAAAGAAACCTGTTCATGCTTTTGTGTGCAGCAGTGAGAAGATGTGAAGTCTGGGAGCAAGTAATTTGTTTCTTAGGGAATGGGTATGGCTTAAAATCAACTCCTGGTAGTTTAATACCTTTCACTGAATTTTTCAGTACCAGTCTAGTAGCCTGCTTTTGCTAAGGTTTGTAGTCAGAACACCTCCCTAGCCAACCTCATAACTCTGCTCTGGAACCATCCTTTCTTGGGCAGAGAATGGGATGAATGCTAAATAAACTAAAAGACCTTGGGAGCCAAGGAGGAGGAGGATACAATGGAAAAGTGCTGAGAAGCCTTGATTTTAGGGGAAGAAGTAATTTGAAAAATTATGTCTAGGTTTTAAGAAAAAACACGTGAAGATGAGCAGAATTTTGCTCAGTTTTGTTAAATGTGGTACTTGGTATGAAAAGGCTTTTCACAAATAAGTCAAGGCTTAGATGAGGCTGTCTCACTTGAGCAGCATGAATCCATGAGCTACCACACACAAATAGCCAAATGGCCTCTTTTGCAGGATTTACAGGCACCACACAGGTGCTCAGTCAGAGAACTTCCTAGGGCAGGTTTTCTGCCTTCCTCAAGACAATTATTTGAAATAATATGAGATGATAAATGCAAATATATTTCAGTGCAGTGCCACAAAGCTCCCCAAAACACTGTCACTTTCATTATCCAAACAGCCTCTGAGGACATAAAAAGACACTAATTTTTTTAGAGGTTTTAGAACCTGAAATGAGACCTTGGAACAGAAACAAGCAGAAAAAAACAAAACTGACCCAAACAACCGAAGGACATCACAGTTCCAGGGTATACCAAAAGTGAAAGCACGCTGCAGAAATGCTACCAGCTGCATCTCAATTTTATTTATCTTAAGGGTCCCTCACCAAGTCAAAAGCATTGCTGCAACTGTGAGGAAGCTTTCTGTGATTAGAAGACCAATGATTTGAGCAGAGAGAGGATATGATTACACTCCTCCCAGAGCACCAGGCATGAGCCTTGTCTGCCCATGGCTCCCAGCTACAGAGCCCTGCTGCTGAAAGTAACCTGTTCCTTGCCAGGGGTTAGAGCCAATCTCTCTTCTGTGGACATGATGCACAGAGACTTTGCATGCTGCTGGGAAAAGTCACATGTGAAGCCTTCTGGAGAGGATTTGTTCATGTAGAGCTGCAATTCTTACCAGCTCTGTTCACTGTTAGAGCTTTACTTTCTTATTGAGCATGCAGACTCAGAATTCCTGCAATAAATAATTGCTTTTTTTTTTTTGCAGCAATAATGATTTCTTCACAGCATACAGTGTTTTGATTAACTTTGGGGAGTATTTATATGTATTATATGTACTTTTTAGTATTATATGTATAGTATTATATTATTGTATGTATAGTATTATATCTACATTATATCTACAGTATTATATGTATAGTATTATAATGTATAGTATTATAAATAGTATTATGTACAGTATGTGTATAGCATTTGAGCCAATGCTTTGGATGAAATTTTTCCTAATGTCATTGTATACAAGTATTCAAAAGAGTAAATGTTTGTGGAAAAAGCAAAAGCAAAAAGCATCTTTTATTGGCAAGGCTGGCCATCACTTGGTTCTTGATTACCAACTCACTAACTGCCCCTCACTGGAGATGCAAACAGTATTCTCAAAGATTTTTGAGGGGTCTTTAAATGGTGCCAGTGAAAATGTTTTGAAGACAATCTGTGAGATTGTCTCAGCAGAGATTCTTTCTGCTGTTTCTAAAACCCTCTTCTGATTTTTGAGTAAAAGATCCCAGCCTTTCTCCTGACCACTGTGCAAAGCTGCTTCATATCTTAACTTGAGCACATACTGACTATCAGGGCATAATGGTAGAAATGTCCTCTGTAAAACCAGAAATCCTTCAGGATCTGTGCATGACCTTTGAACATCTAGATTTTCTGGAAAACAGAATCATTCCAGTTAGACAGGACCTGCAAGGATCATCTAGTCCAGTTGATAACAGAGTAAAAGGAGAGTGGTAGAATCAACAGACGCTCAGGGCTTGCAGCTGCCACCTCGTGGTAATTCTCACCCACATTCTAGAGCTACACAAGCCCCAAAACACTCAACATCCTCCTAAAACTTGAATGTGAAAAGGCAGCAACATTTCCTGGCATCCTCTCCTAGAAACACCAAGGAGCCAAAAGAAGCATGCAATTTACACAGAACCTGGTGCTGCTTTCTGCTTTAAAGGAACATTCTTTCAGCATCTTGTCCTTTTATACACAGCAGCAGTTGATGAGGACATCCTGGGGACATTTTAGAAAGAAGCTCTTAAAATCTGTGAAAATATGAAATATAGAGAGTAAAAGTAGTGAAACAGACTGAAGAGTTGTTAAAAGGGGCTCTGTCCTGATTTTGGTGTCAGCAGCAATATCAGGAAAAGTGCAGAAGTGACCACCCCAAGCTGGACACACAAAGCACCCATGGCTGCATGTCACAGAGCCCAAGAGCACACACACAAGAGAGACTGCAATAATCACCAAAACTCTGCTTCCTCCAGACACCTTCTGACCTCTGGTGCAATAGCTCTCCCTCAGAAACTCGTCCATTTGTTTTTTGCAAATGTATGGACTTGAAACTGAGGCAGGAGGGGAGAGGGATAGATTCCACTTGGTGTCAGCTGGCAGAATTCCATGGACTCACTGCAGGTACAAGGTGACAAACTGGGTCAGTGAGTGTTCCACAAAAAGCATTTGCACTTGGTGTGTTTAAGAAAGATCAACATATGGATAACCATATAAATTTAGGTGTGTATTTACCCAAGATTTTCCCTACTGTATTGCTATTCTGTATCTCAAAGAGAATTCACAAGAGTTGCTCCAATGCTAAAAAAAAAAAAAAGACAGCTGTTGACACTTTTTTAATATTTTGAAAATGGAGCATTGAGGGCAAGTCAAATACTTTTTTGCAATACTTTTCCCAATAGTTTTTGGGGCATGTGAATTTCTATTTGCACATGGACTTAATCACACTGCTGCACATTTTGCTTTCTAGAACCTCAGGTAATTGGCACCACAAGGCAACCCTTTACAATGTAATACCTTATGCTGGGCCACCATACTGTGAGACCACAGAGCTGATAGCTCACCTACCAGGAGCTGACAGACTACACTGAAAATTGGAGGGGGGAAAAAAATAGAAGGAAGGAAAGAAGGAGCGGGAGGGAGACAGAGAAATACATTTTTAAAGATAACCTGGAGGCAAATATAATATTTATACTTATTTATCCTCACAGCACAATCATAAGCCCCAAAACATGTCTAATGAGATGGAATTGCAAAATGGCCATGAGTTCTACTTACTTGGCTTCTCAGTGGTCTCTTAGCAGTCACATGGATCTATATTTTTCAACTATGTGACTGCTGCAGGCAAAACTCCTATAAGTAAGAGTGAGAGTCACAGCAAGTCCTTAACTCTCAGTGGTATTCATGCACAAAAATGCCAACCTAGGAAAAATGAATCGACAGGAAAAAAAAAAACCAAAAACTGCAGGGGCAATTAAGCACTGCAGACATCTGTACTTAACACTTGTTTCAGGTTTGCAGGGTGTCCTCTGCTCAAATGAACTTCCATTGCCTCAACTCTTTGAATGGCCTCAACTCTTCAAGCCTTCAAGATAAAGAATCAGAAATATGAAAGAAACCAACAAAGCATTAAGGTTGGGAAAGATGTCCAAGACCATCAAGTACAACCTTTAGCTGAACACCATCATGTCAACTAAATCCTAGCACAAAGTGCCACATCCTGTCATTTCCTGAACACTTCCAGGGGTAGGGACTCCACCATCTCCTTGGGCAGCCCCTTCCAAAGTCTGTCATCACACCCTGGTTGATGTTATGTCTTTCATCTGTCATTTACTATATTCTAGTTTTATTTCAAGCTCTTTTGGAAGGTATCTAATACTCCCTAAAAACTTGGGATTCTTCTACCAGTGTAATTTAACTTGCACATTAAAACTAGCTGAGTGAGAACCACTAGAGGTTCTAAGGTGACCAGGTTCACCATCATATTTCCAGAAGATCCTTCAAGATTCCCAGTGTGCTGAAAATATTTCCTTTTGTCTGAATGTTCTGATTCATATAATCATAGAACAGAGTGGGTTGGAAGGGGCATTTCAAGTTCAGCTATTCCAACCCCTCAGAGATGAGTGGGGACTTCTCCAACTCAATGAGGTTGATTAGAGCCTCAACCTGATCTCATCCAACCCACCCCAGCCAGTCTTGAATGTTTTCAGGGATGGAAACATTCTCACCTATTGTTAAATGGGTTTCAGACACGTTTTATTTGACAATTCTGATGCTCCCTGCAAAGGTACCACCCAGCTGGTCAGGTGATGGGTGCATTCCCCAAACAAAATTTCAAATGAGAAAGCAGAGTCAGAAATCACTTCTAGTCCCCAAAACCAAAACCCACACTTTTCAGGCTGAAATTAGAAGTATGAGTGAAAAAAACCAAACCAGCTAGAGGAGTTACTGACATTTTCAGCTGTTATTTTTGAATATCATCAGAAGTGACTATCAAGCCTGATCCTGTGAGAAGTCCCAAGAGACAACAGTTCTGACAAACTCTCAGAGCCCTGAACACCCTCAATTCCAGCTGAGGCACCCCAGGTGCTGAGCACCAGTGCATGCCACAGCAGAACTTGCCTCCAGCTCTGCACTGAAGGGTTTATGTGACTTTTCCTCATTGCATTGCAATCTTTTTTGCAGATTCAATTATATAGCTAAAAAAATTATTACCTACTAAAGGATGCAGAAGGCAACATGGAGCTACTTTTTAAACTATTCTATGAATGACTTATTTCCATTTATTAGGAATAGACAGCTTGAGATAATAGAAGTAGATCCCCAAGAGGTATCATGTCATAATGCTGCACACTGAAAAGTTGCATGCTAATCTCCATTCATACTGAGATCACAATTAAATTTTGCAACCAGTAAGCTTAATATCTTTTCAACTTTTTCTGACATTGCAGATTTCTCTCTTTACCACCCAATTTGTCAGCATTTTTTAAAAGAAAATAAGAATAGTCTTATCCTTTCTCTTTGGAAAGCAGCAAAAACATCCTCCTGCTCTTTGAACACTATATTTTAGATATTTCTGCAAGCAAACAATAAAGATGACAGAACTTACACTGTTTGGATACAGAGATGATTTGGCATTGGCTTGAATTCCTATGAGGTGCAAAATGACCTGCCATGTAATATAAAAGCCTGGAAATAGGTACTCTTCTATAATGTTTATAATGAAAGAAATACTTAACCATTTCACAGGGTATGTCAAATCAGTGGTTTACATTTATTTTTGATCTCTTGTAAAAAACAGAGCACTACAAGTCTGGAGCCAATAATTTAGTTTAATCTGCCTGATTCACTCACTGTGTCTTTCACTTCTAAGACATAATTTCAAATCTAGCCCAGAGCAAACTGACAGAAAATCTTTGTGATCTGAGTCACGGGAAAGGTCACAGTTAAAGAATTTCCTAAGCTTTAGTCTAATTTCAACCACAGCAGCCCATCATGTGGAATAAGTAACAGAGTCACAACACCTACAGCCATGAAATCTCTCAGTGTCCCTGCTCTTCCTCCGTGACATAATGTTTCTGATGGGGTCCCTAAAAATCTTCTAATGAAGAAAATCCCTGCATCTCCTCATCAGACACAAGTCTGCCTCTCAAACACATGGTCACATAACAGATGATGGAGTGAAGGTGTTTGCCTCAATCCCAGGTAGCTGCCAGAAGCGTTTGCTTTGCTTCTCCTCTCCTGGTGTGACCTTAGGAGCTCTCAGCAAGCATCCTGCAGAGATGGGGGGTCAGGGACCACCATTTGGGAGCTGAGGGGTGGAGAAGCCTGGAGCAAACCCTTGCTGGCTCCTAGGAAAGGCTGTCAGGGAGGGCAATAATGCTGTCAGCAAATGCGAGCAGGGGGAGTGCAGGGGAGGACTCGGCTCAGGAGCTGCTCTCAAAGAGCTGATGTACCAGATATTGCTGCCTGTTGTCAGTCACCTCCCCCTGCCCCACGAGGATGGACAGCAGGGCAGGGTGGGTGGGATGCTGCTGCCTTTCTGTCCCCACTGTGCTTGGGATGCCTTCCCGTAGGTGAGCTGTGACACTGCCACCCCTGGCAGGGGAGCTGACCTTTTCAAGCCAGCCTGGCTGGCAACTGTGACACAGCTTACATCCCCTCCCTGCACAGCCAGTGACAGCCACTTGACCCTCCTCAGCAGTGGGGGAATGCACTGTCCACAGGCAGGGAGAGGAGCAGGAAGCCTCTGTGCCTCCTGGATTCCTCCCCTGCACACACAGAGCCATCCGTCTTCGCCGTGTGCCCCACCAACAGTCACATTTATGTACCTGTGGGGGCTGTAAGGAGCTTATTTATTATTTGTTTTCATTTAATGATCTCTGTCATTCTCCCCTAGGAATTCCCATATGCACTATGCAAATCCTATTAAGCCCCTGGCAATACTGTGAATGCCATGAGCAGCAATATCTGGTACATCAGCTCTTTGAGAGCAGCTCCTGAGCCGAGTCCTCCCCTGCACTCCCCCTGCTCGCATTTGCTGACAGCATTATTGCCCTCCCTGACAGCCTTTCCTAGGAGCCAGCAAGGGCTTGCTCCAGGCTTCTCCACCCCTCAGCTCCCAAATGGTGGTCCCTGACCCCCCATCTCTGCAGGATGCTCGCTGGGAGCTCCTAAGGTCACACCAGGAGAGGAGAAGCAAAGCAAACACTTCTGGCAGCTACCTGGGATTGAGGCAAACACCTTCACTCCATCATCTGGGTGCTGTGTGACCAGGTGTTTGAGACAAGATGGTGAGAAAAGAGGTCAACAAATCATAATTAACCTCTATGGTATAAGAGCATGCAGAATATGGAGACAAGATGTGAGAATTGACAAGAATTCCTTCTTTCTAACCACAGCACTGCAGAAATTTAGGGACAGTGGATTCAGCCAGAGAACTAAAAATGTGAATTTCTTTGCAATTACTTCTATAAACTTGACAATTCACTTACCCTTTCTAAATCACATTTTCATATCTGTGATGTGGCATAAAAATCATGAGTCACTGTGAAAATCAGAGAGTTGCAAACAAAACCATGATCACGGTGAGAATCACTGCTTTTGTTAGGGGAAAAATCTGATGTTTCTCAGAAGCCCTTGCCACCAGCTTTATGGTTCCCATTGTATGCTAAAAGTCAGGTCTAGCAAGTCATTGCATTATTTTGAAAATATATATTACATTTCAACTTATCCTTCATTATTCTTATGCCTGTCTCCTTTTAGCTCTCTGCATTGCTGCTTTGCTATTCTAGTCCACATGATCTGCACTTTGATTAATTAATTTATTCTGATTATTTAACTCCTTTTTCATTTTTCCATATTCTTCTTCCTTGATTTTTCTTTGGTTATCTCCCTGTCAGTCTTTTCTTTGCATCTCTTTCTATTTCTGCTCTCAGGTAATGGTTTTTCTTTTCATCTCTACTTCTGCCATTTATTATCTTCATATATGGAAAAATATACACTTATACCTCCAGGGAAAATAATCCACAATACAGAGCCTCAGTGAGAGAGAGGAGATCCAAAGGAGCTGCAGTGCTGAAAGACATCTAGCAGAGACAGCAAACTGCAGATTAGATATGGTTTTGCATTAAGATGCAGCTACAAAAAAAAAGCTAATGAAATCTTGTCATCATATGCAGAGGCACCACCTTGTGTTACCAACCAGAGAGATTTAAATCTGGTTTTGTAGGGATTTCCTATTAGCTCACACAGAATCCTGTGTTAGGTTATATGGATGTGCTGCCTTGGCAATATGAAGTCCACATAAATACCTGGATAGATGGGTATCATGGATATTCACTGCAGAACAACAGCCCAAAGGGAATTCAACAGCAAAACAACAAGGAGCTGAAAAAACAGCAGCAAAAAACCTCTAAGCAATGGAAAATGTTGAATAGCTTGGTCAGGAAGGGGTTAAGGAGATCACAAAAAAAAGTGGCAAATATGGAACATATCTGATAATCAAGGAGGGAGAAATGCTTCTTCACAGCATGCACAAGAAAGATAAAATGAAAACAGGATCAATTAGGTGAAGTTTTTCATGAAACTTGAGGCTTTAACAGTCAGGTAAGAAAGAGTCATTGTAAGAGCCCTCACTTGAGCCTTAGTGGTGCCAGGCAGATTTTGATTTATTTTTTAAAGCATCCCCAGCTCCATGCTAAGGTTTTACATTTCAAATGTGTCTATTAGAAGCAGGAACTTTTCACTCCACTTGCACACAGATATTAGAACCTTCCTCTGAAATGTTTGAGTCAACGTGTGCCTCCTTTCAGTGATCTGCTGGATTCACCCCTACAGACACCAGCACAGGATAAAACATGGATTTTCTCTCCTTTCAGCACCAGAAATGTTGTTTGAGATGCTTGTAAAACCTTGGAACATAATGAGCCTTAGCTGCTACTTGACCATGCTGCAAGTCAATGTTAATAAAAACATACTATAAATAATTAACAGTAATTTAAATATTCATATGTTGTTGGGGGCAAGGCCTTTTATCAGGCAGTTGAAGAAACATTACTGAACCATGATATATTTCACCAAGGTTAACTTGAGCCTAAAAACACTACCCTAATGTAACAACACATGAGAATGGCCACCAGACAGTTTTTCAATATCTAAAAATATTTTTACTTGATAAACTACAATTTCAGAAATGGTTTATTCATAGCAGCACACTTTAAAAAATACTGGAATCATTCATTTGCTCATGCTGGTATGCATTTATATTTTTTTTCCCTATTCTTTCTTTTTTTTTTTTTTTCCTTTTGTCCAGGAAAGTGGTTTTTCTTCCACAGCATTGGAAATGTCACCTCAAATTGTCACATGAAGTTAGAATTGCTCCTGAGCCAAATGATGCTGCAAGCACAGACTCCCCCAGGTGACTTTAGGAGCTGTGGTTTCCTCCTCTGTAAGTGTTCAGAGATGAGCTTTGCCTCTGGAGCTGGACACAAAGCCAGTTTGGAGCATATGCTGTCCTCCCCATATGCACATGTAAGTTGATATTAATGTGATCCATACCCACAGTGATAACTCTGAACAAAAACCTCGGAGTGTAAATATAGAAGTGATGCTGGAACAAGATCTGTGGCTTTAGTAGGAGGCTCCTCTTGCTGGGTGCAGATGCAATACTGACAAAAATGAGCTGGATTCAGTGGTGCTATTAACCCCCTGCTATGAAAATGAAATTTAAAAAATATTCTTACATCTTTGAAAAACCCACAATCAGATAATACTTATTAAAAAAAAGAAAAAGAAATACAGAAAGTAAAATTTCATAGGTATGGAAAGCCAGTGTTCCAATAGCATTAGTAGCTAATTTGAATTTCTCATCTGTAATATTGACTAGTCAAGCTTTATCTTGTTATATGAATGGTCTGCTGCCTTTCAATTCATATTAAATTTATTTACTAAAGTACCCAAGACAGATTTAGCAGTTAGAACAAGGAGCCATAGCTAGCCAGGCCACTCTGTGAAACCATTGAATACTGGACTTTTATAAATAAAAACAGAGAAACAGAACACCAAGCTCAAAGAAACCATTTAATGCACTGAAAAATATAATTTCTTCATGACACAGTTGTAGAGGAGGAGTAGTAATAAGTGCAGTCAGGGTTCCAACAAGGAAATTAATCACAAATGCCCCCTCAAATGAGTGCTCCAGTGCAGCCCAGAGCTCTGCTCTCGTTCTTGGCTCTGTGCTCATGCCCTGGTCCTGCACATGAGGACTTGGGGCTGAACTACAAGGTCTGAAATTCTGCCTCATTTCAGGAGGGACTTCATTCACCTCTCCAGAGCACAGCCTATTTGCCTCAGTAAGACATTTAAACACCAGCCATAGTGCAGGTATGGCTGACTGGTGTCCACAAATAGGTAAAATGGGATTGGACACAGTTTATCTGTTGACACTTTCAAAACAAAGGCTTTCTGCTGAGCTTTTCACAGCTGATCCTACCAGGAAGCTTTGGAATTGCTTCTCCCTCACATTCTCTGCACCATAAGGTCCCAAGTGCTATGACCTGTACAGAGCACAAGTTTTTGTTGCAGTTTATTTGCAAGTTTCCAACATTTGCAAACAGCTCCCAAAGCCCCCTTCAGGAACTGGCTCTTTTCTCCCCATCATTCTGCAAACAGCAGAAAAGCCCACCCAGAGCAGGAGGGAGCAGGAGCTGATGGCAGAGCAGCTGCCTGCACTCAGGTGTGCCTGGGCTCATCCTGACCCTTCCTGGCAGGAATAACCAGGGACACCAGCTTGTCAGAGACTGAAATTGTTCATCCTCAAACCTTGATACAGAAGAGTTTTGCCCATTGTAACAAAAACTTAAAGCAGCTGCAGCCAAAGTTTCTCTGAAGATCCCTGACTGGAACTTTGGGCTGTAGGTTAAACCACCCAGATAAGGTTTTGTTCATCCAGGGAGCTACAAAGGAGGCTGAGGGAGAGGAATGCATCCACAAGAAAGCCAAACACAGCAGAAATTCTTCCCTGGCTGAGTTTGGGGTGAGGGACACCACAGCCCACAGAAGCCAGGTTTGCTCCCCCCAAAACAAGGCAGGGGAGGAGGGTTTGGGTGTAACCTCTGGTCAGAGGCACTGAACACCCATCCTCCCTTACAAACTGGGACCTCCACCCCACAGGCCACATCTGTGGGACACTGATCCACCAAATAATCCACCAAAGGCACCCCAAAATTACCCCCAGAGTCACTCCTGAGGCGCTGCAGGGTGCAGTGACAGAACAAACCCAGAGTCTGTTGTGAGACAGTGACAAACTCCCCCTGCAGGGCTGAGCCTGGCTTTTTCTACCCAGACTGAGCCTAAATTAACCCACTGGATCCCATGCTTTTGGGGGAACCTTCAGCACCAAGATCAGCTGGAGAGGATAACTGGGATCCACAGATATTTTCCTTATTCTGTCTCTGTCACTCTATTTCTGTCCCTCCCTTTTCTATTTCTTTCTCTTCTTTCTTCTCTCTCATATTTACAATCAATTAAAACCCATACTGTTGACATTTGCATATGGTCTTTTTTGCACCTTAATTCAGACAGAAACATTTCCAAGAACTTTAATAACCAGCTCATGACACAGCTCTTCTTCAGGAATGGAGGAAAATCTTCCCTCATTCATTGTTGTTCACACACTTCTGTCATTATTATTTGTTCCAAATAATATTTAGTCCATTCCATTATTATTTGGTCCGCTGCTAAAGAACAATTTCATAAAGGAATGGCACACCAAATATCAGGTTTTGGATTTCCTAACCTTTGTTCTGCTTCCCACTATGTGTAGGAACTGTGTACATACATCTTCCCTCAGAATTAGCCTGTGTTTTCACAAAGAGAGAAGAACACCCAGATTTCATTCCTGATTTTGCTCCACTATTGGACAAAGTCCTGCCTGTTTTGAACAACCCACCATGTAGCAGGAATCTTTAACCTAGCCACTGACAAAGATGAATTTTTGAAGTGTTTTGAGACCCCTGAATGACCAAGGCTAGGGGGAGAAGAAAGTCCACCACTGCAGGGTACAAAATGGCAGCCATATTGATACAGGAATGGCATTTTTGGTAATAAAAACAAAAACAAGAAAGGAGGATCCTGTTACTTCTCTCAAATGGTTAGAAGGTGTTTGCTCCCAGAGTTTGTGTGGGAAGGTCACAGCTATCCTGACAGGCTTGACTTTCCCTGAACTAATTTTTATAACATAGGTGGGTTCAAAGATCACTTTTTAAATTGAGGTACAGGGTATTTCCAAGTTCACCTCCTGAACCTCTGACACACCCTTTAAGTCACTTTCCTACCACTCAAACCCATTGTTAAGTCTCCCCTCTTGTAATTACTGGGCAGCCACTGCCTCAGGGTAAATCTAATAGAGTTTTTGGCACTGTCATATTAAAACTTACCTATCAACTCACTGCACAGCTTTAGCTCTCCATAAATATGTACCTGGGAGGAAATTTTTGAGCAGGAATTGCATTTTGCAAAACCATTAAAGTTACCAAACATCCATAAAAAGTTGCAGTTGTAGATCCCATTTTTTAAAAAAGCCTGCTTAATTTATGAGAGGTGGAAGGTTTATTGCTATTTAGAGTCTACAGTGATGCAGCAATTTAACATTTTGCTGAAGCTGTACGCAGCTGCTGCCTCATTTATGAATTTTACATGTTTTTAAATTGCCACGTTTGCAACTGGGGGCATCTGCATGCTGGGAAGGGTGGAGGGAAACAAACTCTCCTTGTTGTTCACTGCCCTGCTGTTAAAATGTCAAGCACTTCATGTTCCTTCTAACAAGGCTGTGAACCACACAGCCAGCTCTAAAAACAGAACATCCTTCTCTCTTTTCCTGTCATCAGGCATCACAAGATGACCCTTGCACTCTCTTCTTCACATGCTCCCTTCAGGTGTTCATTTATTGTGATAATAAGGTGCCCCCCCACATCTGCTGGGTGAAGTTTGTGTGGTGTTGGCAGGTGAAAAATAATATTCTCAGGGTTTCCTTGCACCTGGCAACCCTGCAGAACATCAGGCAATGAGAGCACCTTCCCTTTAGAGATGAGCATCCAAAGCTCTGCTCTTCCAGCCCCAGCTTTTGGCAGGTCAGTTCCTTCCTCACTGGGAGGCAAATTCACCCTGACCCTTCCACAAACTTGGAGAGTTTCAATTAAGCAGCAATTAAAGCTGCCAAAACTCTGCTAAAGAACGACAGCAACAATTGAAATGGAGTCAGTGTAAGCACTGGGCATGGAAAATGGATAAATACCTGTATGCAACATGGTTTTTACTTATTATTTATTGCTTTAGAAGGTTTATTCCTGTCTGCAAATTGGGCCATGAGATTGGACATAAAATATCTTGGTCACCATCCCCATCTCCACAAGTCTGCAGCTTGTTCACAATTTAGGTTCTGACAAGAATGAGCTCTGCCCTGTGCTCACCAGAGCCAAACTCTGCCATTTGCAAGGTCACACTATTGCAGGGTGCAAATCTCCATGCTAAGAGCTGTGCAATTGAGTACAGAGGGCTTTACTTATCTATTTATCCCTCTGTCATCAATAATTCCTTTTTCTTGTGTTAGTAACTTTTTTTAATTTTACCAAGCTAGACTTGTTCATGATTAAAAACTAATTAAAGACATTTTGATTTTTCTCTAAGAAATCCAGCATCTCCTCCTTGAACCTTATAATTTTCCAGCTTAATTTAATTCCATATTATGTTTATGATGTAATTTAAAAAATCCCTAAAAACCCCAACTCAGAACTTTAAAAGCTATTCCATTACTTCTGAATTTCTTTTGCAACAGGCCATGTTCTATCTATGGAGAAGACTGGAGTTCCTGTCAATTGTAATAAAATCCAAATGCTTCTTAATAACTGAAGTCAAAGGGAGCCACAACAATGAGGAGTTAGAGATTAGCAGCAGTAATCATGGACTAATTGAAATAATAACCTCTTAACTGGTGTTTTGGCAATTCTTGCAGACACAGGAAGCTATATGTAACCAAAGCTGGCATTACTAAGCATGGAGATTTAGCTTTAATGAAATCTCTGCTTTGCCAGAAAGAGACCTCACACTTTCTCTTTCTGTGAGAAACTATATGCCAGTGATCAGCATTTGGTATAGGTTTCACAGCCAGGGGCACATCACATGTGAAAGAACTACAAAATAGCTATTTTTTAAAAAAATGCAGCTTTGCTCTGCAGCTGTAACAGACACAGAGATGTAAACTCTGGCTCTGTAAGCAAATTTATTTTGTTGTCTTAGTTTGTTTCCAGGGTAGGTAGATATCACATCATTAAGATATAACACATTGAAGTAATTAAATAAATGTTAATAGAGTGAGCATTAACATGTCAGCTTCAAAAAAGCAGCTGCAGGGAGGGTTTGCAAAGGTCACCCCTTTGAGGATGCCCAACAGTGTCAGTGCTTTCCAGCTTACAGCACAGGGTGATTTATTCTGCAAGGGATGCAGTTGCCATTGCAGAGTCCCCCTGCAATGCAGAAAACATTTTTGTCACTTGACAGGAACTCAGCATCTGCCTGTATTTCATTCCCCACAAAATAAACAAAAAAAAAAAATCCAAAAAAAACCCCCAAAAAACCAAAATAAAACCCCAAAAAAGGGCAAGGCAGATGTTTGAGGAACAGAAATGGCCAGTGCCCCCAGCCCTGCAATCAATCCACACCCAAATAATTCCCTTTAAAACTCTGCCTCCCTGGGCATGGTCCCATGTCTACCTGACATTCTGACTTGGCAGAATTTAACTCCTCAAAAATAAACAATCCTTGGACGCAAAAAACCAGGGGAAATTGGTAACATTTACCTCATTAATTATTCTAGAAAGGGACTGAGCAGCAGCACAAGCTGTCCTGCAGAATATTTGTGCCAGAGCTGACAGACTTGCAGCCTAAATCTGTAGGCTAGAGCAGTATATGATGTAAATGTTGTACATCATAAAAATCAATGGTTCTTTTGCTAAGTGGTCAATATTTATTTAACTTTAGCATTGTTTAATTCAATGTATCAATTAAAGATAGTGTAATGTCTATTTGGTCCCAAGCTGCTGTTTCTGTTTGTCGTTACCTCATCTGTTTGATATCCCTCATGTCTTTAAATCTCTGCTCTTTTGTCCCCTTGCATAACTCAAGGACAGAAATAATTGACATGAAACTTTTAAAAATTAATTTCACCGCATATGCCACTAACAGAGAGTGCAAGTCCTCAGAATCATTTATAACTTCATGGTGATTGGCCCTGACAAAACAATACCTTAAAAACTCACAAAAGTAAATTACGGTCCAGGCAAATGGCTGGATGTGAGCTGGGCTCAAGGCTTGGAGCCCAGCCAGGCAAAAACAAAGTAATGTGCTTTTGATATTAATAACAGAGATGATATTGATCCACAAGCCAGTGTCACTTCTATGCTCAGGCAAGGAGATTGCTTCAGGCATTTAGCCCACTGAAAGCCACTTTCCATGCAGGCCATTTAATTCTGGGAGTCTTTAATTATATGTAATGGAACCTAGTTAAAGGGCCAGATACCTATTTACTCATCTTGGATGTGGGCTGTGATTCAGGAAGCTGTCAAAAAGGTATATAACTCAATTCTTAGATTTCAAAAAGCAGCTGTCTTTTTGTATGTTTATTTCATCTGTGTATTTCCTTGGCTCAGAGCCTGCTGGGAATTTGTAGGTACATGGACTCAAATTATAGGATGATATTTTTCAGAAGACCTGAAGCTAATCTTCTAATCTTCCTTTTTTTTTTTTTTTTCTGAAATGACTTTTTTTTTCCTTCCCCACACCACAAAAGCAGCAATTAGGGAGACTCAACATCTCATGCTTAAACAGAGTGCACTAGGAAAGAGACAGTACAGACCTGCAGCTTGAAAATACCTTTTCTCACCTGTGTTTGCACACACCTGAAAAATACTCCTTATGCTCAAACAAAAGTGATCAGATTCACATCAATTAATTACCTGCCTTAAATCTACTAAGAGAGGCTCTCCCTTAAATTTTTTTTCCCCAGAGAAGAATATTGAGGAGTGCCTGGGCTTGCTCATATTCTTGCTTAGAGTTCAGAAATTTTTAGGGCTACAGGAAGGGGAAAGGAGCACACATGGGACTGCATCAAGGGAAAATTTGGGTAACCAGCGATGATGAAGGTCTGCTGAAAAGCTGTGCTTCTAATTGGGTTTCTACTTTGAGCTCCAAGCTCAAAAGTAGCAACAATTTATGTTTTAAATATATGAAGATATTTCACAACAGCAAGGGCAAGACAAAGGAAATTGGGCAATGGAAAGCTTTCAGCTCCTCTTCCAGTGTGGAGGGTAAGGCCAGCTCATGAAGATCAGGAAAATACAAGTCCACCTAATGTTATTTAAGAGACTGAAAGTTATAAATCTTGCCATGTGGTGGTGGTATATTATTGTCATTCTGTATACTCCTGGGGTCAGAGATAAGAAGACAGAAACCATCAAGATTTCTGAGAAATGACTAATTGTTTTTGTTGGTCTAAGGTCTAATTCAGACATTGAGAGAGGGAGTCTGCTGATTTGTCTGGAGAGCACCCCTGCTGCCTCTCTCAGAATGGATATATTGGTACAAAGTGAGCAAAACACCAAAAGACAAAACGTGTCAGAAAACAGCAAAGAACAAAACCACTGTGCTGCAAATGCTGGCAGCCAAGCATCCACAAATGCACTGTCTGCAGTCAACTTTCATTCCATTTAATGAGAGTAGCTGGGAAGGAGAAAGGCCAAAAGGACTTGGTGCTAAGCCAGGATACATTTTTTTTTCTCTGTAATTTCTCACATTTCTCTCTAAATTTCTGAAAATAAGCAACACTGGCCACTTGCCTACTTTGTGTAGAGATGTTTGGAAGCCCTCTTGCATTCTCCCCTGGTTTTTTACTGGGAACCTCCCAAACGAAAGAGTTAACTCACTTTCTATATTAAATATTTACATAAAAATGTTCAGGAAGGTGTGTGTAAATTATAAATAATGTAAAGCAGGACTGGTCTCGGTTAGAGCTAAGAGACCCAAATTGTATCTTCATAATACATTATTCACATATAATGCATCTATTCTCCTCCATTAGTGTTACTAGAAAAAGCCCCTGAGTGCTTAACTTGAATTTCGAAGAGTGTAATAAATGTGAGATAAACAAATAGCAGTGGGGATGCAGCTGTAGTTAAACAAGTGTAAATTAGAGCTCAGCCTAATTCCTCCAAACTACACGCAGGACAAACACCACCAGAAACAAGAGATCAGTTACAAACTGCAAAAAACCCCAAAGAACCTCCACAACACACCCAAATTATTTGATACCATTTCCTCTCCATTGCACTGCAACCCCAAAGACAAAAAAAAGGCTTAATGGAAATCCAAAATCTGGATTTTTTTTTTTTCTGGTCAGTCTGTGAGGAATTGCTGCTGTGAGGAAATATTTCCAGACACAAAAGAGAGGCAGGAAGGAGGAGGAGGTGACACCAGGTGAGCAGGTTTGGCAGATATTTGCTGGCAGGACCCATCCTGTGCCAGGAGCTCCACGGACAAGGGGCTCAGGAAAGCCACCCCTTCTTGTGCCCCATGTTTTCTCTTCAACAAAAGCACCTTCTCCCCAGATCCCCCCCAAAAAATAGCAGCTGCTGAATACAGAGAGCTTGAAAATGGGTTGTGGATTTCCCATTTTCTCTCAGCTGTGGAGCAGGACTGCACTCAGCAGCAGTCACAGCTCCTTGGACTTCTTTTGCCAGGTGTTTCCTGGAGCCTCACACTTCTGTTTCATTTTCACATGGATTTGTAGAACTGCAATGAACAGAAATATTCTGGCAATTCTTGGGACCATTTAAAAAATTTATTTTTTCTTTTTTTAATTTTCTTTTTTTTCTTGGAAATGAAGGTTTTCCTGGCCTGGAAAGTGTTTAGAGATCTCAAGGTGAAAATGTTAGAGTAAGAACATGGAATATCCTCATTAGTAATGATCAGTCCAACAGGGCCTGGAACCCTAAACTGTGGTGCAGAATTCAGGTTCCTCTCAGAAAGGATTCATTAATATTAAGAATTTAATCATCTCTTTGAAATGAAAAAGCCAAGCACTATATGAACAGTGTTACTGCTGCTCTGCAAGGCTTTTAAAGCTAGTTATTCCTGCTGAACATCATGTTTGAACTAGTTCTGCACTAGTTAACACTGGTTATCCCTCAAACATCATGTAGATGTTTGAGTTTAAGAAGTATGAACTTCTCCCAAAGGCAAAATTTGAATTACTTTTGTTTGGCAAGGAATTTTGCTGTGAGGATGAGACATAAGGCAGTGGCACAGTCCTTCAGCTTCCTTCTTTCAGAGCTCAGAGGATCTTTGCTAAAATCATGAGATTTATTATTAGTGCAAGGAGAACAAGAGTAAAATGTTTGTCTGGCTGGTGGCATATCTTGAACTTAGATAATATTTCCAAAACAAGTGAAATGTCTGATGTTGTTGGAGGAAAAAATGTTTGATAAAGGATTTTTAGTGGGATTTTTTAATAGCATTTATAAGCAATTATTAGGTCTTGTGCTGAAAAACTGCACAGTGATGAAGGTGCAGTTGACAAACAGGGATTTCCTCAGACATCAGATGAGTAAAAAAATCAGTAAATTAGAAAAAAAAAGAAATTGTGTCTGAATGCAGCTCTTAATTGGCTGTTGACTCTATTCAGCATGAGTTCTGAGGATGGAAAACAGAATGTAAATGATTAATGTCTTTCAGGAATGACAGGAGGGGTAAGGGGGGGTTCCCAATGCTTAGACAGGAATCATCTCCACACCTTTCTAAAAAATCTCTTTGATGTCAAAGCAAAAAATCTTTATATGTCATGGAAAATCCTCAGAGTCAAGAAATGTCTTCAGAAATCCTCAACAAAGTTTAAAGCATTGATACCATCTGTACAAAGGAGCAATAGAAAGAACAATATAAAATAAGCTAATAAAACTTGCCAAAGAGCTACTGCAGAACTACATGAAGGCCTCAGCCTCACCATCCTTTTGGTGCTACAAATTGGTTTTCTAGGTCCTTTTAAGCTGTAAATTCCTCAGATGACAGGAGTCAGACACATATACTTTGGTAAAATGTCCAGCACAGTGGAACCCAAATTGCAAGCAGGCTGTGTGTATATTAATATAAATATTATTTAAGAGCTCTGTGGTATCACAGAATATACCCCAGGCAAAGCCTACAGAAAAAAAAAACCATGAATCACTAGAGAAAGGGGTCTTCAAACAGAGGACATTTTCTCCCCTAGTAAAGTATTTATTCTTCTCCATTCATTAACATCCAATTAGCTCCTGAGCCCTTTCCCTAGTGCTGGGGGTTGCTTTACAACAAAACAAAACAGTATTGCAAAACAAACCCACAAAGAGCCCTAACCCCAAACAAAACCCTCAGAGCAATTAATTAATATAGAAACAGATTCAGAGAGAAGCTGAAAGCACAGCCACAGCAGCAGAGAAATCCCCCTGAAAGCTGCTGAGCCTCAGTAAAGCTGCTGCCAGCCCTTGGGGATGGGGATGATGACCAAGGCACAGATTTATTCTGCAATCCAAGATCTGGCACATCCACTCTTCCAGTTTCTCTCTACTCCAGAAGATTTCCCTGGCATTCCTGTGCTGATTGAAAAGTGTCCCTGAAATTAAAGCATGTATTTGTGCCAACAGGGGACTGTGCATCTGTGTGCAGCTATGAAATATTACCAAAACCTCATTTACAAATAGACTTTAAATAGCCATTTAACAAATTAAGCAGTATTTTCTCTATCAATCATTGTGTTTTCTCAATATATTCTTTGTTTTCTTTGCTCTTTATGAAATCTTGGTCTCTACCTTATTAAAGAATTTTGTAAACAAATTACAAGAATTACTTACAAACAGCCTGATTTAAAAAGATGTAAGGATGACTGTAAAACCACTCTAGTTCTGTGATCCTGCTAAAATTTACTAAATTATTTACCAAAGACAATTACATGAAGTGAATTTATAAAGTTGCATAAAATGAAGAAACAGAGAGATTTCAGGTCCTTATATTTGAAGAAAATTTCTCCTGAAAAAGGCTAGGTTAATCTCCTAAAAATGTTTAATTTTGCTTATGTTATCTCATGACACCCATCAGTAGCAAATATGCTTTTTTGGGTCCTATATCCATAAAAAATTCACTAGAAACAGAACCATTTTTTTTAAGCTCAAACATTCCCTTGAAATATTTTCATCCCATTCTCCCACTGGGGCAGGACACAATGCTCAGATCCTGAGTGTTGACTAAGAAGAAATTGTAAAAGAGCTGAATTTTCCCCTAGTTTTTGGAAAATGCTGTGTAAAGAACAGCCTGAAGTGTGAAAAATTGTGTGACTTTCATGATTACCTCATTACAAACAGATGAGGGTGTTAAATATTGGTACAAAGAAAAAAAAAATCTTTTTTCCAAAATTTCCAAAGGAATGACATTACTTGTGGGTATATTTACATGCTTTTTTAATGTGATAGTATCCCTTTAAGTAAACTTGTCACAGAAGATTTATTTTTGTCCCCATTGTCTGAGACTACAGCGTGAGGAGCACAAAAGGTCCAGTGGCCAGGACACAAACCCTGCAGGCTTTGGCTGACAAAGGGGCTGCCAAGGAGAGCCTGGGTGACAGTGAGTGAAGTGTTCTCCTGTTCTTTTGTTACAGATAGCAGAAATATAAACAACATTTGATTCTAAGAAATTAGGAATTGTGTGAGCAGCAAAACCAGGGAAATTGCAGTGTCTGAATGCTGGAAAAGGTGGTGGGTGTCAACCATTTAATCATTTCCAAATACATTCCCAAATATCTAGAAACAATCACTCAATTTTATGCCACATTCATAGAAATGTTTCCTTATTTACTTTTTTTTTTTTTTTTTTAGCTTTTTCATCATTCTCCTCTGGTTAATGAATACATGGATTTTGAATATTAGGTGACTAGTCCTTGCAGCTGAACACAAAGGGGAAATGATGCAGACAGCATTATGGTCTCGCTTCCTCTTTTTGCATGAGGGTGGAAATGATATGCAGCAGGGATTATGCTTTGTTTAAAGCTGTGCCTCTGTCTCTAAAAGAATATATTATACAAATCTTCTAATGTTGTTGAAATTCCCCAAAACTTGATTGTGTCAGGCATAATGTGGCAATGAGGTTCTTATCCCTACCTTATGCCGAATAAATATCTAATATCAGAGAGTATAACCTTGGAAAAGTATCCACCAGGGAATATCCCTGCTGTCAATAATTCATCCTGCTGGTGGTGGGAAGGTGCATTCAGTGAGCCCCTGACATTACACAGAATACATTAATACAGCTGCAGGAGTGGGGGGGAAGGAGGGAGCACAGGGGGACCCACTTCCCTCCAGGCCCATCAGGAAAAAAAAAAAAAACCACCTTGGAATTATTCAAAGTAGCACTCTGCCCACAGAAAGCAAACCAAACAATCTCCCTCCTCACCAATTCCATAATCAGAATTATCTGAGAGGGAGAGCATGTGAAATACAAATCTTTACACGTGCACATGAGGCAGAGATTTGTCTTACATGCTCCAGCTGTGAGACACAGGCTGAGCTCCACTGATCCAGCACTGCTGAGAGCCAGGAGGAGCACACTGATGAATGAATTCCCCAGAAGTCCACATATTAATCCTACCAATGTTAATTCAAAAATCAATATATTTGGGTTCAGTCGTGTTTCCATAGGCAAAAATACAGATGTTATTCAAATGAGCTCAAAATAAGTAAGATAATTTTCTGGTAGTATGTATCTGCCTTAAAGATGATTGCAATTTTAAGTAAAGACAAAATTATAACAGATTTCAATACAGTTTGGTGTCTTTTTCATTCCTATTTGCTCTTTTACTGTTATGGTTTTAATGATTTAGGAACCAGAAGAATAACTAAGAAACCCAACAGTCATTATCTCAAACAATGGGAGTTTTTAGTGCAAAATCAATGTTTGTTATAATGAAAATAGATTCCTCAGCTCCTGCAGGGATATGTACAATTTTTTATCACTGTTAAATGGAATGTGATTGCTTATTTTCACCAATATAATGAACATTTTTTATTCAGGAGTAAAAATAAAATGTCAGAATTTATTTACTGTTATTAAGCACATGTATTGAACAGAAGCTCCCACCATATGACTGAAGCTGAGCAAACTGGTAAAAATTTTCCGTGAACTTTTAGAAGCTTGAGGGAGAAGTGCAAAATTTCCAAAAAGTAATGAAAAACTCACTCTGGAGAAAAAAAAATGGTTCTGTTTGGTTGACCAAACTCTAAATTTGTTATGTCAAATGAACCAGATTCAAAAGCTAATAAAAACATATTAAGCAGGCTTAATGAAGTAAAACAAAACACTTCTTTCATACCAACACATCAAAACCGTTTTCAATGCTGAGGAAATTATTATTATCATAATTATGATTTTGATCATTATGATTTGGAGTCAGTGCATGTATTTATGGTCATTTTTGATCTCTGAACATTAGGAAAAGCATTCACATTAATACTTCAGAGATATGTTCTATTAAAAATCAGAATGATCTCAAAGGCTGCATGGGAACTCAGATGTAGCTATGATATTTTCTGAAAAATCCTTTCCTTAGGATTTTTCCTCCTGAGAAGCTGAGAGGCCTCAGGAACAAAATGTGAACAATGATTGTGGGATGCAACAGGTGGGTCTGGGATTGGTCTCATGTGGTTGTTTCTAATTAATGGTCAATCACAGTCCGGCTGTCTCGGACTGTTTCAGTCAGTCTGAGCCTTTGTTGTTCATTCCTTTTCTATTCTTAGCCAGCCTTCTGATGAAATCCTTTCTTCTATTCTTTTAGTATAGTTTTTAATATAAAATATATATCATAAAATAATAAATCAAACCTTCTGAACATGGAGTCAACATTCTCATCTCTTCCCTCATCCTGGGACCCCAGCAATCACCCTCACAAATTGTGACCCCGACGTGATGAAACCACCCCACTCAGAGGCTTTCAACCTTCATTGTATTCCTCCCTAGTTCTCTTTGGCTTGGTTTTCATGCAGTGCCTATAAGGTGTAAAATCCAGACAATTACAAAGATGAAAATGAGCAGCAGAGCTACCAATACGCTTTAAAATGATTTCTTAGGTCGTTCTTTGAGTAACAGGTGAAGAAAAAGTTCTCCCTGGAAGGGAACTCCAGCTGCAGCAGGTGAGGATGTGAAGCACAGGTACTCACAGGGAGAGGTTTGGGCTCTGTGAAGGGTGTGTGAGCTCAATCTGCACCAGCTATTCCAGTTCTGCTGTTTTGAATAACACACTTTTTTTGGCACCTTCTGCATGAATGGGGTACCAAAATTCAGGCATCCATGCATAGGAAGAGGTACTTGTAGTGATACAAATGTTTGGGAAAAACTTTGTCCATCTTGACTGGGCGCCCAGATTCTTGAGAACCTTGAGCACAGGCAGCCAACATAGTCAAAGAGGGGGACCTAGGCCAGGCTGCTCTGGGCAGTGTCCAGTCAGCCTTTGCTCTTGTCCCCTTTTATTTCATGTCATTTAATCTGGTCATGAGGCACAGCACTGCTGGAAACCAGTCTTATCTTCAGAAGCTCTAAGTGAAGAAAGTCTTCAGCATAATTGGTGTGAAAACTGCAAATCCTACTGTTCAATAACAACAAAACCTGGAGAGAACATTTGTACTCACCCCACACTGTGCAGAGGCTGATCCACATGCAGAATTGCTTCTGGACTTGTGCTCTGCTGGAGCAACAGAATTTATGAACCAGTTCAGCCCCAGTTGCAAGCCAGTCACTGAAGGTTGAAGACCCAACAAGCACAATTGTATAAAAAGTTTCCACAAGGATGTTTTCCGCTTTGTGATTTGATAAAGCTCTACCTTTCCTTCTTACTAATGATAATTTTCCATGGATATTGGAGAAAAGGAACTTTATGTGGATGACTTATTCTTAAAAAGCAAATTGCAATCCACAGAGACATTTGTAGAAACAAACATAAGAGTTCCATGAGCAAGAAACCCTTACTGGGAGCTATTTTGTGCATATCTAGTAAAACACAACATTACTTTTATGTCAGACAGTCATTTCAGTCACAGATAAACTTTACAAGTCAAACTTGATGGTTTGTTCTCAAGGTGTTAGAAAGGCCAATAGAAAACATTAGAAAAATATTTTCAAGGGAAAGTGTTACCTAGGTATGTATGACTGTGAGCAAATCATCATCTGCTCATAGGTATGACCCAGACAGAAATAAAGATTAAATTCCTAAATTACTCACTGTGATGTATTCTTTCATTTCCAAAGTAACCATGATTGATATTACATAGAAAACTGTCATTTTTGCCTACAATGGCAGAATTCAGGTCATTAAAATAATAGATAACTAACCAAGAAATGCTGTTATGCAGGAACTTTCCCTAATTTACATATTCCTTGCAACAAAACATGCAGGGCCCCACATTATGGAATCTGTACACATTTGCATAAGCTGTTCCATTGTGGTGCATGCTTGTATTTTTCTCTCTGAAACAAGTTTCCTGATTGAAAATCATTTCCTTTACAGCACACAAGTTACCAGTGTTGCACTATATCTGCCTTAATTATTACATAAAGCATAGGAAATAGTTAAATGTCTCTGCCCTATAGCAGATTTACTAATAAAAGGCATATACAGAAGGGAGTTACAGACTGATGCAGTGTTTCAGAAGACTTACAGAAACATTCCTTAGGAGCTGCCTGATTCCTGACTAAATACCTAAAGCACCTTAAGGGAAAGGATTTCTTAGAAATGCTTCAGGTGATGCAACTTTAAATGAACAGTTTTTCCTAATATTATTCATCTTTCTTGTTGAAATCATCCATTTCAGTAAGAGATGGGACAAACCAAGAGCTATAACCAGGTCTTGTATTTGCAATACAATACATGAATATATTCACTTCAGGGGTGATATTGAGGCAGTTTTCCAACAGAACTTGGAACAAACATGCATAACAAAACTGAAGCTTTTCTGGAAACCTTTAGAGTAGAGGAACAGCATTTCTTCTCTTCTTTCTTTCTCTTTAGAATTTAGGAGTTTGGAAATCCATAGTGCATCTTTTCCAATATTCAGGTTATTTGCTGCCAGCTGAACTGAAGGCCCAATCAGCATACATAAACCTTGCCCCTGAACAGGCTGTACTGCTTTACACAGAGATCAGGATTGCTTTGAATTACACATGCAATCAGAACATTTCACAGGGCAAATTGTGGTCATTTTGACAACTATACAGCAAGCTTAATTTCAGTCCAAATATACATGATATTCAGAAATACAATGAGGTAATTTAACATTTTAAAAGGGGAGTATATGGTATAAATTAGTAGAAAAATCAGGACACTTACAAACTTATTCTAAAGATGTATTGTTCCTTTCTCTTCAGAAATAAAACTCCCCCCCACAAAAGAAAAACCAACACCACACCACCCCCAACCCACCAATTTCTATTAAGAATAAATTAGCCACTAAAGAAGAATTCCACTGATGTACAATTCATACCGGAAATCTATTTTAAACTTGGAAAAGGAAGGCAGGGAAAAGAGGAAAGGAAAGTAGGAGGAAGAGAATTATCAACACTGTTTTCAGCACAAATTCAAAATATAGTCACATAGTAGCTACTGAGAAGAAAATTAACTTTACCTCAGCCAAAAGCAGCACATATAAATGTTCATTCTTTCTGTAAGAGACAGAAATAAATGTTGGATCAGTAAGAGATCAAATGGCAGAGAAGAATATTTAAGAAAGGACATATTGATTCCTGGGACTTGCCATGTCCTTTAGCAATGCTGAGGCTGCTCTCAACTGCACAGCTCTCATATGAGAAACATCAATGGTTTTTCATTAATTTCTGCTACAGTCTGTCACTTCTCCAGTGTCTCCTTTCAATTAAAGGTTTGTGTTGAAACACATAAAACCTGAACTTGTTTTATAAAACTTGTTCTCTGGAATTATGGAAAATTTTTCACATTTTGATTGATAGCAACATCATCACTGTAGTCTGATTTATCACTCATCACTTTACACTCCTGCCAAAAAGGGTTGAAAGCCATCCCTTTCCAAGCATTTACTATCTGACCTTTTCAGAGCTACCCTGACAAATTTTTAGATTTCTGTATTCCTTAAAATGCACCATGATAGCAGCTGGAATCTTCTAATTTCTTTAAACTCTGTCTTCCCAATTATTTATTTAACAGCTGTGTAGATAAGCTCTCCATTCTCACCTAGATCAGTGATAAGAGAGGAAATGGCCTTTTTAGAGTGTCCCTGCTTTTTAAAGCAGATAGAAATAACAAGGTTGACAAAGAAAAAAGGAAAATTAGGCATTATGAGGGTAATAACTTAGAAAGTGTCAGATTCAGAATAATTGAATCCAATGACATTTAATGCTATGGAAAACAATAGCAGCAGCCCAGCCGCCCATCTGATTCATGTCTAGTTCATGTTTAACAAAACAAGGCTAAGGGTCATGCAGTCATGAGTCCCATAAATAACCTGTTAATGGGATTTCCAAACAAGCTGTCCTCAAAATGGTTTTTTGTCTCACAGAAAGAATATTAAAATGCAAATGGATTCGGGCTGTGTCCTCATAAACAACCATGTTCATTTAACCTCTGACCCCGACGTTTAACTGCCCATTCCAGCAATTTGTATGGTATTAGCCACAGCATGCCACTCCAAAGTGCTAACTTTGAGAAGAGAGGACTAAATGAATAGGTTACTATCTGTGATGCCCAGTTAACCATGTCAAACTGCCTTGATGGGCAGAAAAATATCATTTTAAAACTTTCCTTTAGTTAGTTGACTTTTTTTTTTCTTTTTTTTTTTTTTTTTTTTTTTTTTGCTATGGAAAAAAAAAAAAAGGTGCCAAGAAAGGTGCTCTGAAACATTATTGATTGCACAGTGCTGTGTGCCAGCTCAGCAGAGGGTTTTGGCAGAGACTGCCAAAAGTCACCTACCTTCACCTGCCTGCTCCCCTGGCCAGCTGCCAGGACCCCTTGGTGAAGCACTTTGTATTCTACAGCACCCTGTCCAGATTTTCTTGACCCTTTTCTCCAGCAGGATATTCCAGCCATTCACTCCCTGCAGTATCTTCAGTCGTGGTTTTAGAAGAATTTTTTATCTTTTTTCTTACAATATTCAAAGGAGCCCACCTGCCTGACATGAATAATGGAAAAAAAAATTGTTCTTTGTTCAAATTCAAGCACTTTTCTCCTACCTGATGCTCCTCATGGGTCTCAAGGGGACACCTTCATGCCTAGGTGAACTTGCCTGACCATGGACAATGTCAAATTGAAACAGCAACAAGCAAAATATCTGGTAACTGTTTCCAGCTAAAAGTATAATGAAAAAGTATCAGTAAACACCCACTCAAACCAAATTAAAGTATGAAGGCTGCTCGTAATAACTTGGTTTTAAAGGAAACAGGTAATTTTTCTTTGAAAGCACAAGACCTCTGAGAAAAGGGTAAGAGTCCCTTTGCAGTGAATTGCATGGAGGGAAAGGAGTAGTTGGGATGTCAGAGCGCTCTTACCTGGCTGGGTGTCTATATTTTTTCTGTTCCATTTCTATTCCAAAATACTCATAGCACTTCAGAGTTTATTAGAAATTTATAAATTCTAGAGAAAACTGCCGCAGCTGAGACTGGATCTAAAGGTTTCAAAGTTTGCTGCACAACATTGAAGAGAAGGAAACAACCTGAACTAAGAGCACTTAGAAAGGAATTATTATTTTCATGTCTGCTAACCTTGGACCATTCCCAGTGGTATTCCCAGTTGATTATTCCCCAGGACTGATTTTTCATATCAATTTTGTATTTAGTCCTTTCAATAAGTGAATCCCTTCCTGCAAGCAACCTTACAGGGGCACAGTTTCAGGTACTGCTCATTGCAGGTCATTGATTTATTTTGATTTGTCTCGTTTTGCTCACACTGATTGTCAGTAAAGTCTCTGAATACCAGAGCTCCAGCTGCTAACACTTTTCTGGATGTGTCCCTTTCTTGTCCAAGAAAACTCCTAGTGGTGACTTCTGCCCTGGAAGCGGTGATAACAGGTCTTTTTATTTCATCTCTTATTAACTCACAATTCTCCTTTTCCGCATTAAACTCTGAAGGAACATAAGCAGAAGGCTTAGACGGTCCAGTGACACAGCATGTATTAAAGATTTGTATTTCCTTAGCCTGCCTTACAGAGGACAACCCCTAAAAAGTTAAATGCAAGACCAGAAATGTTAGAGCTGCAAACTTTTTCCCCCTGCAGCAGGCTGAAAGCCGAGTCATTAATGCTGCGATCGGTCTAATCCAGAGCATTTGTTGCCACTAATTATTAGGGACAAGCCTCTTTATTGAACCACATCCTTTTATCAACATTAGGATGCATGAGCCCAGGCTGTTGTTTTAAACACACTCATTAACCACACAAATCAGCCCTGTTGACAGAGCGCTTTTGAATTAAGCATCAGCCTGTAGTCATTGGACAAGGAGCAATTTATAATGCCATTAGCAACACTTGTGAAGGTTACAGGCATCAAAAATTGTTCAGCTGTAATTATTCTTAATGGATACAAGGAATAAACTGACGCAGGACAGCTTTTTCATTACCTTTCAATCAAGGCTGATGGCTTTGAGAAATGTACAGTAAATGCGTTTTGGGGAGAAATAATGGTGTTGCAGCACCTTTCACTGGAAAATGCTCTCAGTTCAGAACTTAACTTTTAATAACGTTAATTTGATATAATTAAAAAATATGATTTGCTTTGAAGATTTTGCAATGGATTGTTCTGGCTGCTGTTTAACCATTTTTCAAGTGTTCATCCCAAACGTGAAAAGAGCAAAAGATAAAAATCTTTTCAGATGCTTGGGACTCTCAGGAAAAGTATTAGACTTTCAGTTTCCTAAAGCCAGAGTAATGAGGACAGATTTTTAAAGTGAATTCAAAGCACTTAGAGAATGAAATTTTATAAAGTTTATCCACCCCAAAAGAGCATCAGCACATACACAACTTTCTCCATAAAATTCAGTCACAGATTCAAAACCAGGTGATCTATCACCTTCTCACAGGTACTTATCTTACTGCATATTTCATTTCTCACAGGTAAAATGGTGAGAACATACTAAAAAAACCCAAATAAACAAACAAAAAAAACCCACAAAAAACCCCACAAATGAACAAACAAAAAAAAACCCCAAAACAAAAACTCAACTTAGTTTTAAACTGATTTTGATGCATTTAAATCACATTACCCTATTTCTAAAAAGCAGACACCTTCATAAATCAGTCCTTATTTCATATCCCATCACAGCTGATATTATCAGTCTGTGTCTGTCAGGAATAATTTTATTTTTTTTTTTTGCAACAAGAGTCTTTCCAGACAAATTGAAGATTTTGGCCAAATGGACTATTAGTCACATCAAGCCTTAAAAGCAATCAGAAGCTCGTCTGGTCTTTGGCACTACATGTGTTTTAGCTCACAGGTTTGCATATTTTTATTCTGAGATGTCTTCACTATTTTTTTCCTTATACTTATGCAGGTAAAAGAAAAGAGATAATCAAGAAAATTACTCTAAGAGAAGGCAGGAATGTGGTTTGCTGTCCTTAGTCATTGTGTGCTTGTCAGATTGCAGCTCAGGATGGAAATGCAGCAGGACCTCAGCAAAAGCAGCCAAACTTTAGCAGCATCACAGCTCTGCAGGTGTCTGAGTCACACAGTGATGCCTCAGGATTTTGGCTTTTGTATTTTGCAGACCCTGTACTGCTTTAGTAGATTTTAGAGTTATAACTCTAAAACTCCACATAGAGTGTTAGTTATTGTCTTCACATTTTGATGAGACAAAATAATTCTTTTCTGGGCCTGAAAGTCAAGGACACCTCACTGTCTCAGGCCCTGAGAGATGTAAATAACAGTGAATTGGGAGGGAAAATTTGGAATAAATGACTTCATCACCTGAAGCTGCAATTGGAGGATTAACCCCTGATGTGTAAATGGACCAAACTTATAATTGTCTGAAGAACTCATGCCCACTGTCCATCTTGGGTGCAGCCCCTCTCAGGGGCTTCTGACTGCCCAAGGTGTATCTATTAAAGATTTATATTAAAGATGTGCCTTTGATAAATACCCACTTTAGTTCTCTTCATCTTGTCCAGCCTCTGTTTCAGGTAACAAGGCATTAACAGAGCAACAGAAAGTGGCTTTTAAAGTATTGTGTGCAGAGCTGCTGAGAGTTCAGAATGTCTGAGACAAAGCTGATGGGTGGAAATAACCCAAAACTTCTGTTTCAGTCAGGAGATGCAAAGACCAGCTTTGAAATCAAATTTGAAATTGGTGGATGCCAATGCAAATTATAAAACAAAGTAAGATATCAGATAGCTCCAAAATGGGAGTTCAGGGTTGGCTTCATATGCAAGTAAATTTCAGCAGTAGTTCTACCTAATTTTATCACATAATTTGTGCTACTTTGTGCTGTGTTTAATCATAAATACCAGGACCAGATTATTAAACAGAGTAATATTCCTTACAAGAAAATGATTCTAGCATGTACACTTGAAAACAACAGAAAGCAATGGGTGTAAATATGGGCAGTTAAAAAAAAAAACAGAAAGCAAATAAGTTATCTAACGTTACTGTATTTGTAAAAATACACATATTCCCAAGAAACCTTACAGTTTTGTTATCTACTGTATGACATTAAAGCCAATTTTGGTCCCAAAAAATTACCACTGCAGCTACCCTTGCAATGCTCTACACTAGTAGTAGTGGCTACAAAACAGATACAAAAGCTATACCTAGCTGTGCTTGTTACAAACCTCTACCTTACTACAGGTTAACAGCACAGGAAAATTACTCAGGGGAAGCTCTGACTTCTCCTTTAGTTCTTCTTACTGTTGTTTTACTCAGAAAATCATCACCTTGAGTCTCTACATGGCTCTAATGCACTGGAGGGGAGAAGAGGCAATGCTCATATTCAGGGATTTTCAGAGTAAGGAAGAAGAAGCAAGCAGAACATGGATCCACACTGGAAAAGGATAAATTGCTCAGATTCTAATAAAATGTGTTTTTCCTGGTTTATAGAGGTCATGTTTGAGGGGACAAATCCATCCCTCCTTTGATCTTCCTTTCCCATGCTGGTATTATCCCACTCTTACCCAACTGACTCCCAAATTCCCAATTTTATTCCTCCTTGGCTGCAAAGTCCAAGGTTTATGTTCAGCCCAGTGAGCCTCTTTTCTGATGCCACACATGCTCTGATTACTTCTCTAAGAATTCTTTCTGTGAGACAGATGAATTTCTAAGAGCAACACTGAATTAGACTGAAATCTTACTGCATATATCATTAAAAGACCAGCAATGATATTATATTTGCTTTTTTTCCTCTATTTTTAAAACAATCTATCCCAATTTTTAATGATTGACCTTGAAATTATTCCTCAAGGACACTACAGGAGTTTGTTTCTGTTTCCTTTTTTCAGATGTCAAGCTCTGAGCAGCACAGTTCAAATCACATTCACAAATACTGTAATTCTGATTTTAGCAACATGGTCTGGCAGCTGTCCCTCTGCTGTGAAATCATTTAATGGCATTGTATCAAGGCAGAGGGAGGAAAAATCTCCAATTTTTGACTATACACACATGCTTAAGTACATACATGTATTATCAAAATGAAATCTTGATAAATGAACCATTAGCTGTACCTCCCTCATTCTTTGCATCTAGATTGCAGAATGAGGAGAGTTTGGAATGAACCTAAATATACATAGCAAAAAAAAAGAAAAAAGTATCTGCCCCACAAAGCTGTAGGAAAGAGAGTGACAGCTTTGGCGTGGCATCATGCTTCTACTCAGTTTGAAGAAATAAAAGTGAAATAAAAGGGAGGACTACATCTTCCAGTTGCAGGAGGTCCCTGCAAAGATGTACTCACATGAATCATGGAGTGACAGAACAGTTTGGGCTGGGAGGGACCTGAAATCCCACCCATCCCACCCCTGCCATGGCAGGGACACCTCCCACTGTCCCCAGGTGCTCCAGTCCCAATGTCCAGCCTGGCCTTGGGCACTGCCAGGGATCCAGGGGCAGCCACAGCTGCTCTGGGAATCTGTGCCAGGCCTGCCCACCCTCACAGGGGAGAATTTCTTCCCAATGTCTGAAGCTATTGTCAGTTGAAGCCATTCCTCCATGTCCTCTCACTACCTGCTCTTGTAAATAATATCTCTCTCTTTCTTTCTTGTAGGCTTCCTTCAGGAACTCCATGTACCTTCAGGTACAAGAACCTGACTTTCAGCTCTGTAATCAACAATCATTCTGTTCTTTTTTGAAAAAAGTACTTTCCAAAGACTGATTCAGGACTTTAAAAATCCACATTTATAGTGATTTAAATCATCATGTCTAGACGATTCATCCTTTTACCATCATCTTCACTAGACAGATTTTTTTAGACCTAACCTCTTTTCCAGCCTCACCATCACACTTGGCTGCCTGAAAAACAAGGCAGCTGCTGCCCATCTCTCTTTTGCATGTTAATTAAAAGACAAGCATTGAACATGTAGCAGCAGGATTACTTTGAATAATTGCCCTGGTTGAGCCTATCTGGTAAAACTGAAGATGACCCTTGGTGGAAGAGCTAAATGGTTTTTAATTTACGAAGCTCATTTCAGGTTTATCTATGACTTTTTAAATATTCCTTTCTTTAATAAAATAAATTATGTAGGCCAGTTGCAATAATAATGTAATATCTGATTCTGGTGTTATCTTTGGCTTCTAACAATGGATGGGATAGAGGTCCTGCTCCAGTCTATCAGAAGAATGTAATGACCATTAAAAGGCAAGCAGAGATTTGTATCACTCAGTTGTTCAGTGTCATTGTTCCAAGTCTCCACAGTGGAGAAACAGCACATTTCTTTTAAGTAAAATATTGCTGGGAACTCACTGCTTCAGCAATTACCTCTGAAACACATTGTTTTCTCAAAGCCATTAACATGTCAGATCATGGCAGTGCTTGACATTCAAACACGCCTTGGAGGGCTGCAATTCAATTTAAGGATCACCTCCTCTGAGCAGGCTAACCTGCAAATTTCACAAAATCCGGGAGAAATTCTCAGGGCGCATTTTGATCATGCTGCTTCCTAAATTAAAAACAAAACTGTAAGTGTTAAACATCTTTAACAAGGCATTAAACCTCAGCCATAATCTAAGAGGGGTCCCTTAATGAGTAATGACATATGTTGTGGAGGCAGTTATCTCCTAATGTTCAGTGCTCAGGCGCTACAATGGAATGGCACAGCGTGCAGAAGGGATGTATCATCACTAATGAGAGGATAATTTGAAGCTCCTCTTCTGAGAACCCCAGAGGAGACTTTCCATTGCTGCAGGATGGAGAAGGAGGCAACACTGCTCATCACACACTTCAAAGAAGAATGGGAAGTGACAATGGGATGGAGCAAAAGCTGAGACAGAAACAGAGAACGGGCTTGGACATTGGGAGACCCTGACAGGGTTATCTTCCTTTGCTGCACCAAAGGTTGTCACCCTGATTTTTTAAGATTTTCTAAGCCTTCTGATGTTGACATTCTTGTAGCAAACTTTCTCACACACTTTCTCTAAATAACTCATTGTTCTGTATTCTTTTATGGAGGAGGAGAAATAGGATGGGCTGTTGGTTTGTCCAGTGTCATTGGAGAGGTGGCACTGTCACTTTTGGAAATCTGTAAATGTTGGAGTCAGAAATTAAACTTCCCTTTTTCTCTTCATTGTGTGCTCGTGTTCTTTCGTGTCCTCCAGTGACAAAAGGTCTTGGTGCAAAGTGCTCCACCTCCTCACTCTTTTCCACCCAGCTGATCATTAAGGGCACACTGGACATTGCTGTCCTAAAGGGGAGAGTGCCTTGGGTGTAGGGGACACAAAAAATACTGCACAAGGAGCTGAGGTCAGGGAGGAACCCAAGAAGTGATGGACAAGAGCCATGCTCAAAGGCTGAAGAAGAACCCAACTCCTCTTTTACAAAAAAAAGTAAAAACAGAAAACTCCTCAACCAAAGCTAATCCAACCCAAAACTATGATTTTGTGTACCCGTGCAAAATCAGCATTCCCTGCCCAGCATATTTTTTTACTTTCCTGTTTTGTTTTTTTTTTTTTTTTTGGATTGATTGTTTTCTCTTTTTTTAAGACTTACCTTCAGCAATTTAAAAGGAAAGCTGCTGAAGACCACTTGTGAATGCTCCTTGGGTTACTGAAGAAGCCTTGATTTGGTGACAGAGTAGTGTTTAATAATCATCGATATGAAATGCGTAGCTCAGCCCTCCTCCCTTGACCCTTCCCCTCATGTAAAGACATCTGCAAATTAAGTGAATAACAATCAATTTGAGATGTTGCCATTTGCTGAAGCAGGCATTACTGGTTTCTACCTGCATCTAAATCAAGGCAACTGCTTGCAGAGGCAGTGATGACTTGACATTACATTGCAAAAATTATGAAAAGCATCTGAGCTTTGGTGAACCTGCTTACTAGACTGCAGTTGTTAAAGTTATAAATGTGCAGTACTTGGAGCTCTGTAGAGATCTTTTAGATTAAGCTCAGCCTAATAGCCTGTGCCTGGCAGTGGGCACTGGTTTATTCCTGAGGAGGAGTGTCAGAACAGGCTGTCTGGTGATTCTTTGCCCAAATTTATCCCCACCTTCTAATACTGAGTAGCTGGAGGGCTTCTTGAACACAAGAAGAAGAAGTTCTCCAGCCCTCCTGGTGCTGTCCATGGTGCATCACCCCTCCTGCAATGCCCTGCAGATTGCTCATGGGCAGGGCAGCTCACAGCCTGTCCTTTTCAGCTGCTGTCTCTGCTGATGCCTCTTCTGGGCTCACTCTGTCCTGTCTCACACAAAAACAGTGTGAGGCCCCTCTCTAGCAATGGTTCATTCCCACTTCTACCATGTGCTTTTTCAGCAGGGTCTTTGAAAATATGTAATATTTACTGTGCTGGAGGTCACAGGCTTGCACTCTGTTATACCAACCCTTTTCCACTTTGCTATTTCTTTCCCAACTGTTTCAAGCATTCATTTCCCTTTTTTTGGCAACTGTCAATTACTGATTTGACATTTCACAGATGCTAAGGTAACTTCAACATCTCAGTCTTTGGCAATAGCAAACAGCTCAGAGCACGACACTTTTAGTGTGGTGTTAGGATTTTCTTTTTTAAATGCATCACTTCGAAAATTGGGCTTAATTGAGTTAAAAATTGCAATACCTAGCACCTGAGGTGATTACATGAAATTCAGACTCCAAACTCATGTTACTGACCAAAAGTTTTTCACTTCTGTTTTTGTCTTTTATATTTTCAGGGTTTTTTTTTCCTTCTGGTCACCTGATTCCCCAGTCTCCTAGATGACTGCCCTGCTTCAAACAAGGAAGAGGAACCTCTTTTTTTTCACTGTGGTGCACAGCCTTCACTCCCCTCCCAAGTGCAGAAACAGCAGGAGGGCTTAAACACTCATGGGGGCAGAAAAGCTGACAAGAAAACCATCTTTGTTCCAGGAATAGGGGCTGAGGTCACGTTACTATGGCAGCACCAACCATTTCCCCTCTTCCTAGCGAGCAGAACTTTGCCCATAGTTTATTCCCTGGGAAGCCTAATCCAGAGTTCAGGCTGGGGGTGGGGAGAGTGGGTTTGGAGGTCAACAGCAGCGTGACAATGGCCCAGTCAGGAGAAAAGAAAGCTCTGATATAGAAGAGGCAAAGAGTGGGTTCACCCATGGCTGGGGGCTGGCTGGGACAGAGAGGTTGGAATTCATCCCCTCACTTGAGCCCAAAGTTCCTGATGGAGCTGCTCTGTGCTCAGCATGCTGAAAGGCTGAATGATGAACAGCACAGAGGACAGCAGAGCAAACAGGAATCATGAGAAGGGAGTGCTGACAGCAAAACTGAGGAGCATGTGCCCATTTCTGTATTGTATTTATTAGGAAAATTACTGCTGTATTTACAGGCATCTCAGGCTAGTGCTGTTATTTTTCCTGCTTCATTCCTTATGAATAACATATTAACAGGATGGAGCTTCTCCACACAGAAGCTGCAAGCAAAGAGAGAGTTTCTGAATAACATCTATATATGCATGCACCCTTGTGTGTCTAAATGCTTCCATAAAAGGGACAAGCATAGACTCTAAAATATTATAAAAAACAGGAGTTAATATTTACATGTTAGTTAAAGCACTAACTTCATCATGTTTGAAAAATAAAAGAATTGTGATTGGTTTTCTTTCACTGACAGTCCAGGGAAAAAGCAAAGACAGACAAGAAAATAAAGAAATTCACTATCAAAACTGGCAAGAACAAAGATCTGGGAGATCAAGGTTCTCAAGTTTCACTGGTCTCTACTCTACAGTCCTGAGAAATATTTATAAAGAAATCTGGAATTCCAACAGATGCACAGAAGCTGCAAATGACTCAGGGAAAACAACATGTAAGATAGTGAAGTGAAATGTTTTCTAAACATTCACAGACATTATTGGCTCAGTTGTTCAGAGCACGGTGCAATAATGCCAAGGCTGTGGGTTTGGTCCCCATGTGGGCCATTCACTTAAGAGCTGGACCCAATTATACTTGTGGGCCCCTTTTAATTCAGATTATTCTGTGATTATTTTACAGAACTTCAGTGATTATTACTCCAAACCAAAAGATTTACTTTTCTCTTAAATAGGACTACAAATATTTTCATCATCCAAGGTCTGCAATATCTTTTAAATCCAGCAGCATCTCACTGAACACTTGAAATGATGAAAAGAATTCTACAAATACCCCAAATAATGGCACATCCTTAACTGCCCATGGGCAGAGCTCTGCTTCTGGACAAGGGGGAATTGCTTCTACATGACACTAAAAAAACATTTCCAATTGAGGAGGAAAGTAATGTAAGACAAATTAAATACAGTAAAGAGCTGCTGTTGAAAAGCACTGCATTTATTAGGGTAAGGCCCTGTAGAACTGCTCACTTGTGGTGCAACAGTGATTTAAAAGACCACTCTGGTCTCACTGAGGCTCAGAGACTTAATTTAGGCCTTTCAGCAGCTCACATTAGAGGGACTTCTCCTACCCCTCCTCCAGTATGATTCCTTTAATGTGTGACAACAAGGCTCATGTACATGAAGGGATCCATTGCCTAGCTTGAATTAAGCCATTTAACCTCCACTGAAATCCCATCAAGAAAAATCAATCCATACTCAGCTTTATGCTGCAGGAACTAAACCATGATTGGTACCTGAGCTAGACAGCCTTAAATTATATCAGGTGCATCTCCACTGTGCTGTAATCATTGCTGTGGCTGCAGGGTAGACATCTGTAGCCTCTGGAGAATTTCTGTCAAGGCCTCCAGAAAAACCTGCCCAATGCTTTTCTGTGGCAGATTAATGCAATGAGGGATTTTCCCAGGGAGAAAGCTGCAGGTGTGCAAACTGACACAGCTCCTGGAGAAACCTAACATGCACACCTTATTTCCCTACCTGTAATGTGAACACTGACTAGTCCTGGTCTATTAGAAAGTGAGTTGGCAGCTGGAGAGATGTACAGACATTATTCCTCTTGCCATGCACGAGGTGGGATGATGTGGGATGAAAGGATCTTGCAGCCTATTCCACAGGAAGCACCACAGTTAAAAAGGGAAAAGGGATCCCTTTGTCATTTACAGCACATTGCAGTCATGGACATCTACCAAATGCATCACAGAAGGATAAAATCGGCCAAAACACTTGACTAAGTTTAACATCTCCCTCTAGTCAAGACATAAACTAAAGATAAATGATGTAGGTGTAGGACCAAGCTATCTCCAGAAGGATCAGATTTATTTACTGGGCACGCAGGGTGCCTGGAAGTCAGCAGGAAGCTTTTATGGATTGGCCATTGGCAGCACTGTGTCACCCAAGTGCACCCCAGCATTGAACAGGTTGGCTTGGTCAGTGTGCTTCTCCAAGCCAAGTGAGCAGTGCAATGGCTTTTGGGGAGAAGCAGGAGTGGAGAATATAAAGACATAAAAAGTCTCCCTGACAAAGAGCCCAGGGAAACCATGGTCAATTCCTACATGGAGAGAAGCAGAGATAATCCACTAATCCTGGCTGGAGTAGCATGGATCATGCCTGCCAGCCAAGCACCAGGAGAGATTTCTGTACAAGAAAAGAAGCACCTTTCCCTTTGACATCAGAGGTCATGGCTGGAATTTCATCTGTCTGGGAGTTGTGCTTCTTTTCATCGTGGGCATTTCCCATTGCAGGATGAGTCTGCTGTGTTCTGAGAAGGATTTACTCTCAGTTTCTCTCTCATTTTGAGGAATACAGGATTTAGAGGAAATGAAGCAGTTGGGTACTCTAAGAGCCTGCTTTCAGCTTTTTGTTGCATTCTGAAGTAATTTTGCTACTTTGCATTTTAATAAGTAAATTATGTCAAACTGATCCATTCTTAAGGATGGGCAAAGCATGCCCCTTACCTAAAGGTGTGTTGAGCAACTGAGGTAAGACCTGCTTTAGCTGTTGTTCTGAGTCCAACAAAATCTCCAAATACTCTGCTAGGTTTGATATAATGAATGCAGAAATCCCCTTTTCTGCTGGGCACTTCTCAGTCTCGTTTCTGTGCTCTAGTCTCACACAGGTTTAGTCACACAGTAATATTAAGTGTTCCTCTTGGAAACTTTATATTCTAAGGGAATTGTCTGCATCTCTCAGGTGGCCTGAGTCATCCCCCACCTGTAAAGGTTTCTAGCAGGTGTATTCTATTTAATGAATTAAGGGAGGATGTCAGATGGGGCAGATTTACAGAATGACTTGGATTGGAAGGGACCCTCAAAGATCATTCATTCTCAACCCCCCCTGCCATGGGCACTGTCCCAGGTAGCCCCAAACCCTGTCCAGCCTGGCCTTGGACACTTCCAGGGATGGGGCAGCCACAGCTTCCCTCTGATCAAACAATTTCTTCATAACATCTAATTTAAATCTCTGCCTTTTTTTTGTTTTTAAGCCATTCCCCATTGTTCTGTCACTACCTGCCCATGTAAAAAGTTGCTCTCCCTCCCTTTCACCAGCCCCATTTAAGTGCTGGCAGGCTGTGTCTTCTTTTCTCAGATCCCTGGCACTCTCAGTCTGTCTTCATAACAGAGATGCTCCAGCCCTCTGATCATCTTTGGGGCCCTCATCAAAGACAGAAATACTTTTATTAGCAGTAAGAACCTTTTTCCTAGGAAAATAGCTTGGCTTTTTTTTTTCAATTTCTTAAAACAAAAAAAAAAGGTTATCCTTGCTTTCACCACCTGCAGATGGTCCTGGCAACTGACCAAGAGTCTGAGAGTTGCATTTAATTTGCATAAATCAGAGCTGATTACAGTTACTTTCCTCATTAATACCCCGAGTTCTGATTAATAATCGGCAATACCCAGAATGTACCGATGCCTTTGCCAGGGACTGGATGCAGCTTGATGCCAGACATGTTTCTAAAAACAAAACTCCACTTCCACAATGCTCAACACACAAAGGACAACCCACCTACATCACAATGCAGCTTTTGTTCTGAAAGGAAGAGAAAGTCCTGAGAGTTTCTTTAGTTTTTACTGGACATATTTTCATTTTAAACCCTGCTGGGATGGTGCAGGGATGTGAGCTGCTGTCCTGGACCCTGTCTCATTCCATACAGATGCTGCAAGCAAAACTCCACACCCCTCACTGCTGCTGCTGGAGGTCCTGGGGATGCCTGAGGATTTTATATTTTATATTTTTCATATTTGTAATCCTGCAGTTCTTTAGTGTAGAACTCCACACACAGTGGGAGCTGCTGCTGTCCCATTTTGGGCAGACACAACAATTCCTCTCCAGGAATCAAGGACACCTCACTGCTCCAGAGATGGAAACAAAAGTGAGTTGGGGCAGCAAACTTGGGGTCAATGACTTCATTAGCTGGAGCTGGAATTGGAATTAATTAACCCCCAATATGCAAATGGCCCAAACTTATAAAAGTGTGAAACCTGTGACCCATTGTCCATTTTGGGTGCAGCCCCTGGGGGGTTTTGCCCTAAATGTCCCTGAAGGCCCTTCAATAAACAGAACTGCTTTTTATTGCCTCAGTTTTGTCTGGCCTCTGTTTTTAGGTAGCCCCAAAAAGACATCACTGGCACCCACACATTCTGCAGCAGCAGCTGTGTTGCCTTCAAGAAAAATAAATCCACTGCCAAGAGGAGTTTTCTTCTTGCCTGTACAGAGAAGATGCAAGGAGCACATTCCACACAGCACATCTCTCATTTCATTATGGCAATATACATCATCTACCAGCATATTTATTGCTTACATAGATGTGAGTTTTTTACATGAAAAATTGATTTATCTATTGGATAATTAGTAAACTCCAATAATTGCAAAAACCTCTTAGCAATCGGTTGACATTTAATTAACATACAATAACTGTCTTGTTAAATCTCCATTAAATACCTGTTAGAGTTAATTAAAACCCATGATTCCATGATTCCTGGGGAAACCACATTACAGTTAAACAATGAGCTGCCTGGAACAGAGGTGCTTGTTTACTTCTGTTGCAATGAGTTGCTCTAGTTTCAGGTAAGGACAACCTCATGTTTCAGGTTCTAACCCTTTGTGGTTATCCAAAGACATGGGATGAAAAATTGAATGAAAAAATGTGAAATGCTCAAAGATTTTCAGCTGGACTCAGTGGCAAACTTTTTTTTTCCTTAGACATGTGTGTGAAATTCATGCCCCAAGCATGTCCCAAGTCAATAATGGCTCTGGTGTTGCAATAGATCTTTAAAAAGCATGATAAACTTTTGTGTAGAGGGACAAATGAATAGTACTTCACCTTCTTTTGTATGTTATTCTAATAAGATTATTTGGAATTTGGGTCTAAATTTGTTCTCTTATCCCATGAGATCTATTTTGCTGGCTTCTGCTAAGGCAGAAGCACCTTCTACATCATCAGATTGGATTAAAAAATTGGATTATACAGAAAGCTTCCAAAACATCAGGCAAAAATAAATTATACTTGGGTTTTTCTTCTCTTCAACCCACTCAAAGATGTTAATGAAATTAAAAAAACCCAACCAACCAAAGAAAATCATGGTCTTTTCCTCTTGCAAGAGACAGAAATGCAAACATTTGGCAAATCAAAGGTAGCATCAAGTATAATAGCACTGATATTTGGGCATGTTGCTGCCTAAGGTAAGTGAAAGTCAGAATAAAGTCAGTTCACAGAAAATATCACTAATAAGACTTTGGGAATCTAGCTCCTTGTGGCTGACCTAGGTTTATAGTATTCAGAACTTCTCTTTTACATACAGGAATTTTCTGAACACCTAAGCATATGTATAAAAGTGAAATCAAATGATTGCCTCAGACTTGACAGAACTGCTGAACTAAGAACCATGCACTGTCCTCTATTAAAGGGCATCACCTTGAGAAGATGAAGGTTTGTAAATGTTGCTCTAGAAGTTAGTATTCTCTGCTACTGTCTATTATATATTTATCTATAGAGGTAGAAATAATGATCTTCAAAGATGTTGCCTAATCACCTTTTATGCAACTTTTACAAAACCCAGAAATCAGTGCTCTGATTTATCAGAGCAGAAACATAGATTTATTTATCCCTATCAAGGTACTAACGTATCAAGAAAAAAAAGAGGATCCTGGTTTTGAAAATAACAAAACAGGTACTGAAAAGGAAAACAAACCTGCAGTCAGGCAGATGATAGTGGGTAAGTGAGAGTGGCTGTGCTCACAGTAATCCAGGGGCAGGTTCAGTTTATAATGAGAGCACACAGTGCATTAGTTGTGAGTTAACTTTAGCCTGAGGTCCCTGCATAATTAACCTGCTTTGTTTCAATTCATTTAAATGTCCACACGCTCCTGTTTATCAAATTGGAATGTGTCCTACAAAATAAAGTCACTCTGCTTCCAGAGTTGTACAGAGACAATATGAAAAATGTTATTTATTATGAATCTTAAGATTCAAGTATTTTGCTTACAACAAAAATTAGCATTGCCATTTAAAAAAAATGTTGAGGGTAAGTATTTTATCCTAATTAGAAAATAATAGAATTTGATATTTTCACATTGACATTAGATCCCCTTTATTTTCTATAAAAATCTCATATAAACCAGCTTAGATTTTATATATATATATAAAATAAGTAGTTTAAAATTCATAAATTTTTGCACAATATCAAATGGGTATTATGTAAGATTTGAGTGCAGCTAATAATATTGTAAATCATGGTCACTGGTTCTCTGCAACTGAAAAGGTGCTATGCAATGTAAACAGAAACTAAGGTAAAGAGTATATGTTTACAAATTCAAATTTTCCAGTGGTACCATGAAGGATATTGAACCTCTCTAGCATTCCACTTTGTGTTATTATCCTCCTATATTTTAAACCATGCCTTTTTAATTCTCCTATTTTTCTTCATGGCTGCATCTCTGCAATGCAAACTTGTTTCCCCAACCATTAAGAAATATTACTAGTGCTGGAAATTCATCTGTCATTTTGTAAATCCTTTTTAAAGGGAGAAATAAATAGGTTGTCTCAGAGAAAGAAAATAACTTAGAAACAAAAATAGTATGCATTTTGCTCCCACTGGGACAAACCAAGTAATATTTACTCTGACATGATAAAAGATCAGAAAATGTTAGAATTAATGGCTCTGTAAATAGGAAATTCAGAATAGAGGGATCCTGGTAGAATCACAAGAAAATTGTATCCATTTTCAGCTGCCAATTTTTATGAAACACCCTGATTTTTCAACTCTGTATTTATAGAACTGTGTATGATAGCAGCACCTCTGCCATCAGTATCATCATCTTTTTTTACATTATCGCCAGGATTTCTCCTGAAGAATTAGCAACAGTTTCCTGCACAGAAACAAATCAGACAGATTATGCAGGGGTCATTTTCAATGACAGCCACATTTGGGAGAGTAGAATAAAATAAAATCCAGCCCTGGATTGAGCCCACCCTCCAAAGAGAACACACTGTGTCTTTCTGAAGCACCCAGGACAAGGGGAGAGAAGACTAAATACCCATTTCACAATATTCCTTTCTCTCCAGCAGTGGGTCAAAGGCAGGATAAAAATACAAGATTTTACAGATATATCAGGATGTGGGAGAATCAGACACCTGCCTGGTGGATGCATCTCCTACACACCTAAGCAAGCTGTTTTCTAGTAAGGAAAAGACAAAGTTACACCAAAGTAGTTTCCATTCACAACTTCACAGCACAGCACAAAAACAGCCTGAAGTCCATCCAAGGTGGGAGCATCAGGAAGGTCAAGGGAAAAATGCACTTTAAACAGCTGCAGATATTCAGGGAGAAGTGAAAAGTTCTTCTGCAATTCTGTCTGATTTATTTGAAGATAAACTCGCAGCACCAAATTTATGAATATTTTATTCTAAAAGCATCTCTCAGGTGATTATTCCCCATAAAGTACAGGTTTTTTTGTTATTAACTCCCATTATTTCTGGCAACTACAACATGCCTGGCCCCTGCCTCCAAACTGAAAACACAGTGGTGTGACTGTGCCCCCTTCTATGTGGTCAGCTCTTGCTGGCACAGAGGATTTAATTTTGCTCTGGTTAGTGTATTATTTAAGAGATGCAAGCTGCTTAAAGTCTGAGTTTCTGTCTTTCCTGCAATTCTAGATGATTAATAAACACATACTCAGAACCAAAACTAAAAAATTTGCAGTTGTGTAAAACCTTACAGTGCAGTTTTGTATTCATCCTAGATGGACACCAGGTCTTCTCCCAGCACTTAGAATATAATTAGAATTCAACACTAAAGAAAAAAAAATTCCCAGAATATTACATGCAAAGATTACAATCTAAATACAATATTGTTAGTTGAAAGAAATGAATGTAGAGTATTGAATGTTCAAAATTGTGTTGAATTAGATAAGCAAATCCCATGTAGACTTTGTTAATGATTCATAATCAGCTAATAAGCTCATCTCTAGTAGAATAATGATCCATGGACCTGTTAGCTCATTTATCACTATGTTTTACAACACCAGCAAAGAAACTAATTAAATCCCAGCATCATTACACAGAATTCCTTTTAATAGAGATACAATGATGCACTAGAGGCTGCAGATTACACTGCAAATTGTACCCAGAGATTCTGGACAGCAAGTTTTAATTAACACCTTAGCAAGAAGCTACCCACTTAAATAATAACCATCTAGGAAACATCTGCACACTCAAAAACATTGGGGGAAGGAGAGAGCAATGAAAGGAGCACGATGTGAAGTATGGAAATTGTAGGGATTTTTCTATCCACAGCCAAAAGCTGTTGCTGTTCACCAACTGCATTCATTATCCAACACAAATGAGAAGGCAGAACTCTGGCTCCAGAGCAGTGTTGAAGATACTGGCAGAGGCATGCACACCAGGTTATAAAAATAAAAATTAAAATCTGTGCAGCACCAGCACCAGCGCAGCTGGAGCATCTCCCAGCACACAGTAAAGATTCACAAAGCACAAGAGAAAGAGTGCAGGAGGTTTTTGTGCCATTTTGTTCATTGGAGGAGGAAATACAGGTGTGTCACTGCCCAAATGAACAACTTCAGTTGTGCAAGCAAAAGAGTAGGAAAAACTCAAGAGCACAGAATAAAAAGACTGAAAGACTGAATGGTCCAATGCTGGTATTCAAAGGAAAGATGGCTCTAATAGTGGGAAAAAAACTGAAAGTAATCATTAGTTTAACCTTTTGCCTTGAAAATCCCAACCTGGAGTAAGAAGCACACACAAATTCTGCAGTGAATCTGAGCCAAGTGTTTGTAAATATCTTTCAAATGCACATTTGAAAGGAATATTCAGCCCCCAAAATGGTGAGTTGCTGCCATGACTATTGAGAAAGTAATCAAAAAGGCAAGACTTTCTAGCAAAACACCTCAGGCTTTGTTGGTTTAACCTCCTTTTTTTCTGATAGTAGTGATTATTCAGTGATCAGATATTTTTAATACCTAAAGAAATTAAAAGCTTGTCAGTGTATCTTTTTCTTTTCCAAGTTGAATTATTGTGAAAGGAGGGGCAAATAGGATAAATCTGAGTTTGAGCTGGTTCTGTTTTAAAGTTAGTTCTCGAAGACTTTTGCAAGAATTTATTACTTGTTAGTGCAACATTCAAAGAAATTGGCTATCAGAGCAACTCCAGCAGAATCACCAACATCTTGTTGATTTTTCTGAGATTTTTATTGTCTGATGAAAAGTAACTAAAGATTCCCATGGTGACAATTAAAGACTTGAAAGAACTGAATTTGGTGTTCACATTATTAGATGGTAAAATGCAGCAATGCTGTAAATACCCATTAGCCATTACAGTTCTCATTAATCCCCAAAACCAACTCATTAGTGTCCTTAGACATGACAGACAAGTACAGCAAATGAGATAAATCTATCAAAATCAGGGCTTCCATCACCACATTCACACAGTGACAATCAGTTAAATGCTCCTCCTGCAAGAAATAAATGTAAGAGCATCTAGCTGGAGGGGAGAATGATGCATGGTGAAATAGCCAAGGCATCAGAGATTTCAGTTCTACCTTACAGGAGGTTCACATGAAGTTCAGGTTGGTCTGAACTGTCACAGTTGTTTAGCCAGTGCTAAATTTTATACAGCATATTGATCTAGCTTAAACTGCTGTTAACTCACAGTTATTTCAGCACTGAGGGCTGCCAGTTTGTGGAATTTGATGGAGGCTTCTGTTGTGTAAAGAAAACCTCAGTGGATCACCTGAGGGCTGGAGACACACCCAAGCCTGATACAGCCCTGCACTGATGCCTTGGGATTTTAATGTTTCTGTTTTCCATCCATTTGTAATCCTGCAGTTCTGTAGTGTAGAACTCCACACTCCACACACAGTGGGAGCTGCTGCTTCTCCATTTTGGGCAGACACAACAATTCCTCTCCAGGCCTGGCAATCAAGGACACCTCACTGCCCCAGAGATGGAAACAAAAGTGAGCTGGGGCAGCAAACCTGGGGTCAATGACTTCATTAGCTGGAGCTGGAATTGGCAGATGAACCCCAATATGCAAATGGCCCAAACTTATAAAAGTGTGAAACCTGTGACCCATTGTCCATTTTGGGTGCAGCCCCTGGGGGGCTTCATCTGCCCTAAATGTACCTGAAGGCCTTCAATAAATAGAACTGATTTTTATTGCCTTAATTTTGTCTGGCCTCTGTTTTTAGGCAGCCCCAAAAAGGCACCAGCACAGAGCTCAGAACTCTGCACACTGCAGAAGGTGCCAGTGCCAGCCCAAGGACATTCCAGCACGAGACACCAAAGCTCCAACCACGTTCTGGGTACAGACACACACTTCCTCATATGATATCTCTACTTTCCAGCTATTTTTCATTCTTCTTTCTCCCATCTTCTCTCTACCTTTGCTTCATGAACTCTTTTGTCAAAAGCCTGTAATTAGATCATTTTCTTGTACATCAGGTCCTTTCCACCAATGTCTTTACCTTTTTGACATTATGCATTCACCTTTCCCAGCTACCTTTCAGAGTTCTGTTGAGAGGAAAACTCTGCAGCTTTTTGGTGGAGCACAGCACAGTCAGAAAAGCAAAACTGCTGAATTAGACAGAAACCAACAGGGCTAATAATAATGCCACTGTTTAAATCAATAGCACGGTCTTGCCCAGAATACTGGTTTCATTTTGGTTTGCTTTATCCCAGAAACAGAGAAAGAATTCAAAGATAGGTCACAAAAATGGTGCCAGACCAGCAGGAATTAATTGCAAGGCATTATTGGAATATGGGTCTGCTTAGTTCAGGAGAAAAAAGATCTCATGCAGTTAAAAAAACCACCCAGACTGCATAGGGATTAAACCAAGAGTTCCCACTTGCTACATCTGGGAATACAGACACATGATAAATAAATCTGAAAAGCAAGTAGTGCCTTCATTGCAATGATTAAGAAAATCTGGAGGTTGGGGAATGAATGGAATTGCACATAAAATCCAGTTGGGCAGAAGAACAGAAGAGGTATTGCTGTAGATAAAGAGACATCTGCAAATGAAGGGCTGGCAGCACCATTGATGTGATGACTCAAAAATAATTGAGAGACCATAGCCATGCCAGGCTAAATGATTGTTCTTGAGATTTGAGACTGATGTGATTATGGCCTCTAAAACTATTCTACCTTATCAGTTTAGGAAAGGGTTTGGCAATTCCACAGGTGTGGAAAGCACATTCTGCAGCCCTCTCTGTAAGGATCAGGACTCTGATCTTCACAGACCTGGTGCCTCAGGCTGGTACCACTGACAGCACAAAGGAAACTTTGCCTCCTGCTTCCCATGGCTGCAAGAGATCCACAGGATGGGTGTTTCTATAAGCTGGGTTTCTAGAAGGTGGGTGTATGTCTAGAAGGTGGGTGCATGTCATAAGCTTCTCCTCTGCCTTCAAATGAGAAAGCATAAGTTGGATTTTTGCCATTCTTTGTACAGTGGGATCTATTTTAAATGCATACTGTGGTTTAGAAGACAATTCAAAAACGCCACCCACGTTTCAGGATGGTCTTCTTCAACTGCATGATGACAATTTCTACACCTTGTCCACCACTGAGTCTCCTGCAACAGCAGGGCAACACCAGCCTGTCACAGGATGAGAGGTAAGTCCTGAATCAAAAGCAAACATGCAGTCATCCCAAACCACTTTAACACCGTGTACTCCAGCATTAGGAGAAAAAAAAATTGTTCAAGCAATACTGTGACCTTACTGCCCCCTATTCTGAAGCTTAGAAAATTGCAGCATTCCCTTAACCATACATTTGGCAGGTTGAATGAATGGTTCAGCAGGGACAGGAAAGAATTCCCCTGAAAAGGAAATGGCAGTGGAGATGTGTTTTTTCTTAGTTCCCTAAAATTTGTCATTCCTACATGCTGTCTGTGTTTCCTGATGTGGAGGATGTGTCCACTTTATTCCACTCTGGGGAATGAGTTCATTTTTATCCTGAGCTAGTCTTTGTAACTCTTTGGAAAAAAAGGTCAGCAACACCCAAACACAACCAGCTAGACAGACCCAAGATGCACAGAGTACATCACTCAAACACTTTCTATCATACTGGGGTATTTTTCTCTTCTTAATGTGTGGAGAATCTATTCTATAGTCATTCATGCACTAAAGACCTCAGAAAAAGTTTAAGACTTTTACATTTTCCCATTTGCTTCCCTCTTCCCTTCCTCCCTGAGTAAACATCTCCTAGCACATCAGCTGCATCTGTCATTCCTCTTTTCTCCAGCACTGGGGGCCCCTTGCCATCATCAGCTCACACGGCCAAAAAGCAGCAGCTCAGTACATGCTGCAGCAGGGGCATCATCTGAGAAATTTAACTGAGAATACACAGGACTATTTCTCTTGAAATACTGAGTGCTCTACACTTTTAAAGGATTGTGTGGAAACCCAGGGCACTGGGAACATTTCTCTGTCTCCTCTGGGGTGCCCTGACCCCCAGGGCAGCTCTGACTCTGACCCTCATTCATGGAGAAAGTTTCCTAAACTCCAGAATAGACTGGAACTCACAAAAGTGTGAAATAGATTATAGAGAGCAGTGCAGGTGTGTCACTGGGTGAGAAATTGAGGGTTTGGGATTTTTAGTGTGTTGTGGATGGCAGCAAGATGGAGGGCACAGGGTTTGTCCTGGGTTTCTTCTTCATGCTTCTTCTTCCTCCTTCTCCATGGGTTTGGGTGGCATTTTGTAATTGGACAGAAAAGTCTGCACTGGGGGCTCTGTGGGATCAGTTATTAGGTTAAAAGGGAAAATAATCCAGGTGTCAGTTCTTAATTGGATAGTTTAGTCTTAAAAGACCTTGTACCAGGGACTGTTGGCCATTCTGTGCCTTCTAATGAAAAGCTGCTGAACTCACAGCAGTGAGGCTGTTTTACTGATGAGAAATAATAAACACCTGAGTGTGAACATGAACTGCTGTCTCAAGTGCCTTCAATCCAGACCCAGAGAAACCCACAACTGGGACCCCCACAGTTTGAGGCTGCCCAGCTATTTATGCAGTAAGAATGGGATTCGAGATGTCAAGGTCCACATTGTGTAACACTGGATATTCATACACACATCCCCATGCTGGATCTATTTCAATCTGTTCCAATTTCCCAGCCAGCTTATTGGACTCTATCTGGAAGCTGATTAGTTTATTCCACTTGTTATTAGAGGAAGCAATAACCTCCAATTTAGCCATTGTTTGTTCTTTATGCTCGAACTCAGTTGTTCTGAATTCAATTGTTATGAACACAGCGTTACCAGAAGTATCCCAGCTTTATTGAACACATCTTTTCAAGTGGAAAAAAAAGAACCACCAACAAACCAAACAGCCTTTTCCCCACAAAAAGCATTCAAGCCTTGTATCCACCTCTTTTATAACAGAGTCCTCAACTTCTGAGCAGTGAATGTGAAATAAGTGGACAATCCCAAAACACACACTGGTGTTTGCTCAGCACACTGTTCAGACCCAGGCTGCATGAGCACCAGGACCAGGAGGATATCTGTAAGTCAACAGGTGCATTTGATATTGTGATTAATTAGAATAACATTGGTATTATGGGGTTATTTCTTTGTAAGTGGATTTCCTTTGAGGTACTTCAGATTTCAATTTGGCAATTCTTCAACCCCAGCTTCCTTTTGTCCCCTTCAAATTACATGAAGTGGAATGACATCAGAATTGTTGATTCTACAGCCAGATAACTGGCACAGAAGCTTTACTGATTTCCACAAATCATGGCAGCAACAACTTGATTTTATACTCACATTGAATCTTAATTTTTAAAATTAAAAGAATTTTAGCTTTTGAATAAAATGCTTTCTTTTTTCACAAAGTCTGACATAATTTTTAGTAGACAAATCAGTTCTTACACTCTTTCTTCCATCTCAAGTCTTAAATTTTAAGTACAATTCAATCCTAATGCACAAGGCTAATTCACAATTAAGTGAATTAATTCCAAGGTGACAAGAATGCATGTAAGAATGCTTGATTTGGGGGGGTGAACAATGACATTACTTTCCTTTTAGAAGTTTTCTTTATTTTCTGTTTCAGTTATTCCTCATAAAGCAAATATCCCCTTCTCTGCTCCCAGGCTCACATATTTTATCTACATTTCTTACACACAAAAATTTCTATGACAGTTATTCCACGAGGAAGAACTTCCCAAATAAAGTAAAGCACAAACAAATTACTTTTCTTATATCAAAACATATTAGGCAGACCTCACAGTCTCTTTGTTGGATTTTGAAGGGGATTTTGGAGGAACAACGAAGCTTAGTTTTTTGAGCAAAGGTAATTTTGAAAGGTGGAATCACAGCTTATGAAACTCTCCAGAGAATTTTCCTGATGCAAAGCTAAGAAGACTTTGTGATAATTTCTTAGGAGCTGGCCTCATTCCAAGTTGGATTTTAAACACAGATTATAAGGCAAACACCATCCCCCACAAGTATTAAGAAAGAAAAAAAATAACAGAATGGGGGCTGCAGAAATGGTGTCTATTGTGGGACAAAAACCTGTCAATCAACCAAGTTGACAGGCATCAGAGATTGACAGACAGGCCCTCTCTCTTGACTTCAGTTATCTAGGGGAATGGGAAAAGTGTCTGCAAGAACAAGTTAAATTGCCAAAGTCATTACCAGTCACCAATTACCAAAGAAAAGATAACAAGGTGTATTTTAGAAAAATCGATGCAACAACACGCATTTCAATAGAGGGAGTTTTTCAGAACTTTAGAAAACAAAATGAACTATTTAGGGAATACATGATGGTTTTTTCATAGAATACCAAGCACTTTTCTGTGCCAGCAGGCTTTGGAGATTCATCACTATTCTCCCTATATTTTGTATGAAGTCCAAAGGTCAACCAACAAATATGTCCCTTTGTCTCCTCTTAGTCTTAACCTACAGAAAGAAAAGTAATCTCTCTATCCCAATGATTCATTCTAGGATCTGTGTTTGGAAAAACTAGAGTCCAAACAACATTTTGGTTCCCAAGTGCATTTATTCTAGTTACAAGAGAAAATTCTATTATGTGTTAATAAATTACTAAGAAAAGACCAAAGGATCTTGATATTTTCTGCCAGATTTGATTTTTTTTCATTCACTCAGGCTGAAAAAGCCCCTCATGAATTGTGTTGGACCTCCAGTTTATGACTTTGGGGTGACCAACTCCTTATGGCAGGTATGGCTCTGATCTTCAAAGGGAAAACCACCTCTGACACTGAGTAATAAAGCAGAACAAATGCCAAAATCAACATCCACTCATCCCATAGAAGAACAGGAAGATTTCAATCCTGAAAATGCTTTCTACTGATATTTTTTCTTCATTCTCATTAAACCATTATTTTTAATGAAGCTTAGGTGCAATATAGACTAATTTGCACTAGTGTGTCCTCACAGGGACCTTTGAGGAAAATTTGCTTACAGGGAATACTCTAAAGCAGCTTTAGTATAAAGTATGGACTAAAATATATTGCACTTTAGTTTAGAACATTTAATAGTTCCTGTCTTCAAGGGGGTCCCATATTCAGCAGCACATTCCAGATTGCAGCACAACCTTTGCCAACACTTGAGACTCTTTGGGAGGATCTTCATTTACACCCTTGATCCTCTGCAGTCTGCACACCCAGGCAGGCTGACACCTGGCTCAGGTACCTCTGCCTTCCTGCAGAACCCTCACACCAGATAATTTGATCCAATCCAAACCATTTCCAAACAATTATAGCACAGTGACAGACCACAGCAAAAAATGTAAAACCTCCAAAGCAGCTCAAAGCTAATGAATTTCTATTACTAGTGAAAGAAGAACCACTTAACATGCCTTTTCTTATTTAAATTACCATTGACAGCACCTGGGCTTTTTTTTTGTTGTTGTTTTCTTTTTTTACTCTTGGGAACTCCTGTTACAATACTAGTTAAATTTTGTATGACTGTAGAATTTATGAAGATAAGGCAATTACCATTACAAAAACAATCCCAGCTTACAATTTATGGCTAAAAGAAAAGAGTTATGATGTTCTGTTAAATCATTCAATGATGCATTACATCCTTAGTCAAACCTTCTAGTTGTGAAAATTTAGGGCTAATAGGTGCCATTGCATTCAGCAATTAATTATTTTGTTTCATTTATGGATACTTTAGCTATACATTTTTAAGCAATAATGCAACTTAATAAACAGCAAGTGTGCAAGCCCTGTAGCAATCATGGAATCAATATAAATGACCAGCAGGAGAAAGCATGATTCCATAAAACTTTGATTTCCACTCCAGGGTTAAACCTGTGTTCAGAAACAGCTTCTGACTGTGAAGTCAAAAACTGTCCAGCAAGAGTTGGTTTGGCTGGCAGAGAACAATTTTGAGTATGACCTCAGTTAGAGGGCACATTTCCTTGGTGTTTTGTACCAAAACTCATCCCAAGAACTCAACAAAAATCATAAACCATGAAAAATTCTATCTAAAAGTTGTGATTGAAGCTGTCTGAGCTGCAGCATTGCCTTTTCTGGAAGAAACCATGCTATGCAGAAAGAACAAGGGGATGATCTGTCCTCTACTGGGGACCTACCTGAAGTAGCTCACTTCATGAATATATGCCTGATTATGGTACACAATTTTATATTGCCTTTATTTAGATATACAGAGTTTTAGATTTTTCAAAGCAATCTCCTCTGCCACCTGCTTCTCAAATCTGTGAAGGAAAATATCCATTTTCTCTATAAAAGATTTAGATGTTAAGGGACTGATTTAATAACCTTTATTAGTTTAAATTGATTGCATTCTCCTGGCTGGTTTTGACTTTCCCCATGGTTCAGGCTCACATTGCAGAGCTACCTGGTCTCTCTGTAGGATGTCTCTGTGAATATTTATTAACAAGACTGCAGGAATTACCCTCTATATTAATCATCTGCTATCAAAAAAATGAAGGCCAGCAAGCAACCCACTCCAACTGTGGAGCAGTCAATAGATTTGCTTTTCTTAATTAATTTAAGAATTTCTAAGTCAACTTTCCCCAGTAGTAATTAATAAGAAGCTTGTCCACTGATCTTTGATGCAAAGATCACAAAAAGAGAGCCTGTAAGATAGGGAGGGTAGACCAAAGTAGAGTGTGTCCATCCCTCATGTGCTGAAACAGCCAACTTTGGTTAAAATTAATATTTCACAATTGCTATCAATGTGCAATTTTTGGAAATGTAATTAAGGCAAAAATTTTACCTGTTAATTTCTGCTATTTTTTTTTCAATTGCAATAAAGACTCGGTCTGGACCATGATAAATATTTTGTGTCCTGCAAATCCAGATGGAAAGGAAGATAAATGAGGGGAATCCAAACAAACAAAACCCTTAAACCCCTCAGCTAACATAAAAGAGAACCAACAGATTCACTCTCCAAGATGAGTCTTGCAGGGCAGAAGAAGTTAATGTTGGAATTTCAGGTTTAATCCATTCCTGAGCAGGAAGAGCAATCACTTTGGCCTTAACCTCAGCTCTGAAAACACTGCTCTGCATACATGCTGTTTCAACATTTCTGAGTTGCAATTCAGCATCAAATAATCAATATTCAAGCCTGTTCCCCTTGCAGCCTCCCTGACACACCAGACTGAATTCCACCTTCCACGAGAGCGCTGACACCGTTTGAAATTGAAGAACAAACTTTGCATATCTCCACGTCTCACAGAACCTTTTCATGCAACACAGATGATGTGTTATGAATTTTCTGCGAGTTTTTGGCATATGCACACCAGTTTCCATTCTTTCAGCTGCTCTCACTACTTCCTGTGTTTCCCAAATGCACGAAAATTCAGATGCTGGTAGAATTCCCCATGTCAAGAAACATTTGCATGGTTAAAGTAACACTCTGTATTATAGTTTTAGCAGATTTTTTGAGATTTTCTCCATTTTAGGTGCAGCAGAGCTGCCCCAATCAGGAATCCAAACATTTTCTGCTGTTTTAAAACTGATTTCTGGAGGATAGGTATACCATCTTTTTATAGCTGGCATGTACAGGAGGCAATCTGCAAATATAATTCCATGAAAAGGTATTTTATCTTCATTCAGATAAGCTCTCTGCTATCCAGAACATTGCTATAATTCCTAAACCTCGACTGGGAGTTCATTAGCAAAATTTCTGCACAACAGAAACATATTTGAAAATATATTTAGACAGGTGTAAAAGAGAGGAGATTTATCATCTCAGTTTTTTTCAATAAAAACTTCTCCAACATACTCAGAAAATGAACCATAAGAGAGTAAGATTTATTCTATTTTACTGTAAAATCCTACTTTGAAATTTTCAGGACTTTTCACATCCTCGTTTTGTAAGTGTGTTTCCCAGATAAAAGCAATTACAAACTGAATATCCCAATTAAACATGGCAAAAATTTGGCTTTACAGGGAGAATCTAGAGAGAGAGAGGGGTGCAGTGACAATTACATTTTCTGTGTTCATTGAGCACATAAAGAGCTTAAGAAAAACACCAACAATACAAAGCTGTCCTGCAGCTTCCTCCAGAGCTGCGTTTTTTCCAACCCACCTGGGTTTTTTCTGGTAGCACTGGAGGTATCTATGACAGTTTCCTGAACTGTGTGACAAAAGCAGATTCTTTTTGGAGTAAAACAAGAAGTGGAGGACCCAGGTGCCTTTTGTGCAGGTCTATGTCTGCAGCTAAACCTGCACCAGGCTGGGTTGGCTCTGGCTCCCACTCAGCTGAAAGGCTCCTCACAGCCTTTATAACCACCACAGGTGTTGAAAACCATCCTCAGCCTTCTTGTGGAGGACAAACCCAGCTCAGCACAGCCCAGAATGTGTTGGCAATTACCAATTTTTCTTATCACAAACAAAACTTTGACAACACCGCCGCGGCCTCTGCGGAATATTCAATTTTTGTACTCATCGTTTTCTAAAATCACCAAAAATTCCCAGATGCCATTACAGCTGAGTAGAGAACCATACAACTCTTTGCACAGTGGTGCTTTACACAAGGTTTCTGACTGCTCTCCCCTTTCTCACTCCAGGAGTTCCTGTGTTTGTGGTGCTCCTCCATGGCTCCCCTCTCAGCAGGACAGAAATAGTTAAGGTCACAACAGAGTGCTGCTATGTAAAGGAGAAATTTCCCTGTCCTTGCCTAAGTGAATGTCTGGGATTAAACTGACAGCCCACCTTAGTGATGGTGGAATAATTGGTTGTTCAGCTCTGTCCTTGTCAAGCTCTGACAGTTCTGCAGATGTCCTGCTCAGCTCTCCAAAGGTTAGCCTCAGCTGAAGCTGGTGTTCATTAATCATTCCTTCCTGACAGGACTCAGAGCAGCCCACATCTGCCACTCTGTCCCCCTCAATCCCTGCTGCACCCAGCTTGTGTGTAATCACTGATGGTTTTCTTAGCAGGATACCTGATAAGGGAATCTGCATTTAACTGGGACACTCACGCTGTTGCTTTCTTTCTTGGTAATTCAGCAAGGGACAAGTAATATGAATTTGGTGTCTTTGTTCAAGACAGGCTTGTACAAAATGGGTGAAATGTGGGCAGGGTGGGTGTACAAGGAGTACCCAGTAGTGCATTCTTTTTCTAGTGTCTCTCACACCTTCACATAACAATTTTCAGTCCATAATCACACTGCAGATGGAAGGATGTGGTATTCACTAACCTTGCATGGGTACATGGGGATTCCCTGCAGCTCCTGAGTTGGAAGAAATGGAAAAAACCACACCATGAGCAGCTGGGGAAGGAAAGGTCTCAAGACACTCTTCTGATCTGGTAATTTTTTTCCAGCCACTGGCTCTCTTTGTGGAGACAGTGACTGAAAATTTCCATCACCAGCCCTGCTTTAAGCCCAAAGAACTGGATAATTTTCAGAAGTTCCCACTGGATAATTTTCAGAAGTTCCCACTGGACAAATTTGTTTGGAGTATTCTGACTGCTTTTACCAGAACCTCTGTCATTCATGACTAGTATGCACCATATAAAAATGAGACAGCTACTAAGATGATGCCCAGCAATTTCAAATATACACCAAAATTTCAAGTGTGCCCCAGAATAAACTGTACTTCTTACAGTTAGACAAAACCACAAATATATTACTGCTGACTCTTGAGCAAATTGGAATAACCCTCAGCACACAGACTGCCAGTGTGTTATAGTTGCCAAGACTGTGTATGAAATGAAATAATTGCCCACTTCAAATTCTTATTACAAGATTGCCCACTGACTTTTTTTAGCCTGCTGGTGTTCATATGTGAGCATTGCAGGAATCATCATTTCAAATAATTGATTAACTGTCTGGTCTACAAAGTTTAAAAAGGAACAAACAAGGACATTAAGCGATTAGCATTCTTCCATTTAATTTGCAAATCCTGTCTTCACAGCTAAAAAGCCAAATGCCTCAGGCTGCAGCTCAGGCACACAGATCCCAACAAGCTTGACAGTAGAAAGAAGGTGCTACAGAGGCACATAACTGACATGCTGGATTAAAGCAATCAACACATTGGCCATTAATCACCACTGAAGGCTTTGCAGGAGCTCAGGGAATGGCACTGGGCTGCTCTGCAAGGAGCAGAGATGCTGAATTTCAAATGCTGAGCCGTCCCACCAATGTGATTTGGGCAACACATGCCATTATAGCAGCAGATCTTCAGTTAGCTCAAGTAAATCTTGGATTTAGATGAAAAGAGAAAAATCTAATGTGGTGCTGTCATATTTTCTGGACAAATCCCTCCGCCAGGGTTTCTTCCCCTGAGAAGCCTCAGAGAGAAATGAAAACAATAATTTTCTGATTGCTTCTCCTGTGTTTTGCTGCTTTGGAATGTGGTCTGGAGATTGTTTATCCAACAGGTGATTGTTTGATTGGTTTCATGTGAATTGTTTTGACTTAATGACCAGTCACAGCCAGCTGTGTCGGGACTCTGGCGAGAGAGCCAGGAGTTTTCATTATCACTCTTTGTAACTTTCTGTCTGTCTCCTTTCTCTATTCTTTAGTATAGTATAATATAATACTATAATATATGATATATAATACTATAATAAATGATATAGTAGGATATAATATGTTATAATACAATAGGATATAATACAATAGGATATAATATAATATGTTATAATACAATAGGATATAATACAATAGGATATAATATAATATGTTATAATACAATAGGATATAATATAATATAATATAATATAATATAATATAATATAATATAATATAATATAATATAATATAATATAATATAATATAATATAATATAATATAATATAATATAATAATAAATTAGCCTTCTGAGGACATGGAGTCAGATTCATCAATTCCTCCTGTGTCCTGCAAATACCCCACTAATGGGCTGCCTGTTCCACACCACTGACTTTTCAGGGAAAACCTAAATAATCAAACCAAATCTAAATGATGTACTCATAAGCAGAGTCCCCATCATATCCAGCTCTTCTCCCATTGCTCAGCTGACAGTGATACTTGAGGTGCTGCCTCCAATGGATATAACCAATTTCACAAAATCTGAAGAGCAGGAGAAGAAGGTGTAACCACTTGCAAACTGTTTTGATTCTCTGCAGGATTGAGAGTGATGGTAAGTCAGAAATGTGAGTGCTCCATTGCTGAATGGCACAAAATATGTGAAAACCATGAATTTCCATCAGCCATGTCAATAACCTCATTGCTGGGGACTGCACTAGAACACAGAAAATAAGCTTATAGGACAAGGGATTAAAACACTGAAATGGATGAGGCCCAGTTCCATTGTTTTATGAATTATTTTCCTATTCCTGTTATCCCTGTGCATTACAGTAGTTAATGAATCACTCAAATGCAAAACAAACAGTTGGGAAATGACTGCTACTTTGAGAACAACTTTGAAACCAAAGGAACAGATCCAGTGGAATATGGCTAAAATTGTGTCTATAATCATTAAGCACAGTCAGACTTAAGGTGTTCACTGTGATCTATGTGCATGTATAACCAAAATATCTCCTCCTAACAAATGATGTACAAATTATCTCACCGACTTTCCTTGAACTATTCATTCAATCAGCATTAATGATCAAATGATTAAATTAATAAGACTTTTAGAGTCAGTAAAAACTACATTTCTGTCATGCTTTAACAAGGATTCTACAGGCTACTAAATTACTTGAGCAGCTGCATTAGATTATCCAGTATTCCAACAGGAATTATTGCCATTTATTCCTGTATTCTCAATGGCAGATATAGAAAATAAAGAACATTATCTCTTGGTTTGAAAACGAGCCTTGCCCCTGTCTTTCTGCTTCCTGGGTTGATGCTCCCTCACCTCACCACACATTTCACTTACCAGTAAAATGGTCTTGCAACACTGACATACCTGAAGAAATCCTTTAAATATTTAGATTACAGACAAGTAGCCATGTGTGTACAATCACTTTTTTTATTGTGCTCCCTCTGCTGGCTCTGAAACAATCACTGGTGGGAAAAAAACTTTCCAGAACTTCCCTGATACCTGTGCTTACCAATATACAAAAGTATACATTGAAAATGCCCCAATATTTTGGTGTAAAGTTCCTAAAATTCAAAGAAAGAGACCTCTGTGTTTTTTCAAAGAAGAAAATAATACCAAGAGCAAGGTGCTGCCTAAAGCTTAGGAAAACTACAAACAATTGGGGAAACAACTCTCACTTGCACAGCAGCAGAAAATTGCTTCACAGAGGGCAAAGAATTGAGGTAACCCAGCATGCAGGAGAGACTCCTCTGGCATCTGTGATCTCTGCATAGGTGGGGTTGTATGGATAAAGACTCCAGAAGGTGTTAAGAGAGGGAAAAAACAAATATTTGTCTGATGTGGTGTCCCTTTAAACATAAGGAGCATGGACTGTGGAAAGGCAGCATTATGAAAAAGTTGACAGTGGCACTGCCAGCAATGCAGTTAAAATCACTGTGTTGCAATTTAAATATAAAATATTCTCTCTAAAGTTCCATAACTCCATTTCAGCCTTTGCCCAGTCTTTCTATCCTCTGAAAATATGTGCAAGTCTGTAAAAAGAAAACAAAACACACCAGTATGACAGAACTTAAGGTAAAAAAAAATAGCAACAGTTACTTCTCTCCATATACTGACAGTCCTGGCGTGTTTAGGCATATAACATGTCACAAAATAAATAACATTTGACCAAAGGCTCATTTCAGTGTAAAATGTCATATTAGGATCATGAGAATGAGCAAATTCATCAATTCCTTAAAAAGGTGCTTCTTTGCTGGAAAGCAATCCAGTGCTGAGTAGGTTTTATGATTTAATTAATTTTAATTTACAATAATATTTAAATAATAGATATTATTCTATATTCTATAGATACAAATATATTTATTCTATATCAATATATAATAGTATGAGTATTCTATAATAAAAATAAATAATCATTTAAATTTTATTATCACTTCAGCTCCTCCATACAGGGAAATTCAAGGACAGCAGCCTGATCTACTTTGGACCATTTCAGAGCAGTGGCTTGGACAGCAACCTTCAGCTGTCTCTTCCCACCTAGAATAAACTTTGATTCTAAATTTTGTTGAAAGTTCAGCCTGGCTTGAGATACTGAGGCTGTGAATTTTTGGGACACTACCAATCCCAGAGTAATGAGATTGTTGTTTTGTTTTGGTTTGGTTTTTTTAATTGCAATGCATTATACATATGGTGACTGAAAGCCAAGAGGATTTGGAATTTTAACCAATATGCATTGCTGCAAATCTGCTTCTTGTGTTGAATGACAGATTTTTTTTTTCTTTCCAGACAAGTCCTCTGTTTTGCAAGTTTTGTGGAAGACAGTCTGTTTTTTATAGCTTCTAATATGAGACCTGGTCACTGATTGTCTATGAAAATAAATCTGATCTGACATTCAAAGAGGGATTAGACATAATCCAAATTACAATTTTTTGGATGGCTATCTAACATCTTGTCTATGTAAAAATGTCATATGTTAAATGGCTTGGAAACCATGACAACACCAGCTCTCCAGAGCTCACACAAGCTCAATCAAGCCATAATCAAGGATTTCCTTACATGATTGTCTATTATCTCCTTCTCAGTCAGAGCTGCACATTAAAGGAGTGAAAAGATCAGAGTGGAATCACCAGCATTAATTACATGCTAGACTAGACCTGTCCTCCTGGAAGTGCTGTCAAAAAGAATTTGGAGTACCTGTAGGACATTCAGAGCAGCCCTCTGTTGATTCTGCACCCACTGTAAAACGAAAATAAAAAAGATTAGCACAAGTCAGGGCTGCTGAAAATGTATTAAGCTCTTCATATTTGATAGAAGAGAAAGTCTATTCAACTCTGTGCACACAGATGCATTCTGTGATGCTTATTATGTCCTTCTAATGATGAGAAGGAGCAATTATAGCAAAAGTGAAAAGTGCTTATGATGAAGAACAACATTTTAGACTAGATCCTTCCTGAGTATATTTATTAGAATAAAGGCTTGTTAAAGGAAGTACAGTCATTTGAAGCCTGTACTAAAGAGAAGTCAATTTTTTTTCCTTGAAAAGGCACAGCCTTCTTTAGACTTGTTCTTTAGGTCCTGGAGCAATTCAAGTTAAGAAGGAGTTCTATAAATACCTACTTTTTCCTATGTCCAAAGAGAAAAATTTTTTAAAAATACCAAAACCACAAAGAACAACAACAAAAAATATACCATGTGATTTATACAGCCAAAGAAAGTCACACAAGAACAAATAAATTAATATTAACAACAAACAAATGCAAAAACATGCAAACTACTCATGGATTTTTCATGAGGTAAAAAAGAAATTTGTCAAATTATTGCTCTGAACTATTCACTCTAACTATGACCACTGGCAGGCAGTGAAACCAATAACTTGGACTGATGATTTCTGAGCTTTTCAGCATATCCTTCCCTTGATCTCAAGAAAAAAATCCTTTTTGCTGGCTTTGTAAAGGCATGTGTTTTGTTCAGGCCACAGTCACTGCACTGGCCCATGATTCTAAGTCAAAATTTTATCCTTGTTTTTATTTTTCACTAATTTATAAATGATTATAAATTTGCCACAGAAATACTGTGTTAATGTTCAAGACAAAAGTCCTTCTACAATGCAAGAAGGTGGACAGACAACAATCCCAGGCTTTCACCACTGAGCAAAAAGCTGCCAATCTTTTTCTGTTCCTATGAAAAAGTCTTGTAGCTAAACTTCATAAAAGATTACATCAGTTCTTTCCTTATCCTGTGCACCCACTGATTAAATTACTCAAATTTATGATTCTGCCTCTAGAGGTTTTCCCTTTTTTTTGTATTCTTTTCAGTCCTTGCACCTTAAACTTTTCCTGTACCAAAAATTTGCTCCTCATCTGCCTATTCAAAAAAGTTTTTTTTCCCCTTCTAGAATTTCCTTTGCATGATGTGATCAGGCATTTTGAGGAGGAACAGAAGCTAATTGTTATCTCACATTCCTCTGCCATTTAAATCCCCTGAGGGTGACCAGGGGAACAAGGAGACTTCAGCCCCCAGACCCCACAGAGAGCAGCTGAAGGCACCCTGTGCTCCCTGCCTCTCTTCAGGGTATTCCACAGCATAAATAATAACAGAACACAGAAAAACAGACAGGAAAAAACAAAGCCTTCATGCAATAAAATCTCCTAAACCAGTTGAAATTTGTGACAAAGTGCACAGTGTATCATAACTGTGAAAATAAAATTTCTTGCTTCTCAGCCACAATGTTGGTGAGCAGCTGAGTTCAGCACTGGGCACATCAACATGGAAAAGAAAGAGTTGCTAATAGGTGCAAAACTTGCCAATATTTTCATTAAGTAAGGTACTAGTGCAAGAAGGGAGGTCCAAAGTATCAATACTGCACTGGGACTATCAGAGGATTTATCAGACACAGGTGTCTGCCTGCCATGAGTATTGACTTAATGTGTCAAAAATTAACTTTGTGCAGAATTAACGCTCTACTGAATAGAAAAGACAAGCTTCAGAAATGTTTGGCATCATCCTGAGCACATACCAAAAAGAAAGAGTCAGCACTGGACTCAGAGATGCTTTTCTGAGAGTAGTAATTGGGCTGCAGCTAGGCTTCTCAAAATATATTAATCTCTAAATAAAATATATTCATCCCTAAATAAAATATATTCATCCCTAAGTGAAGAGTTGAGAGGAAAAAGTATATCTGGAAAACCTGAATAAATATTTTCATCATGCCAAAACACATATCAACCAACAGATCTGCTGCTCCTCTGGGAACACACTGGTAACCCCTGCTACATTTTCTCAGTTTTTAAATAAAAACCTGAACTTTTGCTTTATTACATGATAGTCTAACCAAGAGAACTATTCTGACAAAAATCTGTTCCAAACACTGAGCTAAAACAAACCAATAAAATGGTCACCTTGGGTGAAAACCTCCTGACTGACACTCTGAGGGTTTTATTAACTGGAGAAATTTCAAAGCCTTTTACAGATAAAGCACTACTTAATTTAGAGAGTTGCATTTCTCCCATTGATCAGCTTGTGAAAACTCCCCCAAAGAAACTTCTCAATGCCAACATCAAGCTGATGATCAGGCAGCTCATTGTACAACTTGTCAGGTTTTAAATGGTACTGCCAGGGCTTTAAACTGACAGGAATCAACCCAAGCCAGCAGCTCATTCATAAATGTGTGCAAAAAAAAAAAAAAAAAGGAATTTCAGGCAGCATCTGGCTTCTCTGAGGGTGACAGTGCAGAGCTGCATCACAGAAATGTTCTTTATCCTGGCAAGAACTCTCAGAATGAAAAAGGGATGAATGTGAGCAGGAAGCCTGGTGGTTCTGTTACAAACTCAGGGTGGTTTAAATAAAGAATCACAAATTCTGTGCACTGTGAGTTGTGCATGCAGGTGGAGCTGGTGTTGGCTACTGAGCACCCACTGTGCTGCCACCAGCTTCAATTCTCAGCACAATTCCATGCTGATGATGCCACAGAACACATTCTTTTCCTGCAGGAAATCGACTGAACAACAGCTTTCACTCAGGACAGGGTCTGCCAAACTTGCAGCACAGGAGCTGCAAGATTACTGCTGCTGCATGCTTTCCCCTGGCATAGAAATGTGTGGGTTTGATGTTTGATTGTAATTATTTATCAAGTGAAAAATCCTCCTCAGTGCTGTAGAGTTCAGTTTTCTTTCTGTGATGAGAAATGTGTCCCTAAAGGAAAAATATAGAGAAAAATATCATTAAGTCCCCATTAAGTTCTGTTTGAATGGGCCAACAAATTAGAAAAGATCAGGAATTCATAAAAAGGATTGCTATAACTTTCAGGGATGCTTCCTTTTAAATTTCAGTGAATTAGCTTCATCCCTTCTGGGATAATTGATTGCACCCACACAAACATCATCCCTTCAGGTCACACAGCTCCCCCCACACCAAGGAGTGTCACATCTGCTGGAAAACACCCTGATGCAGGAGCATCCTGAGACAGATCCTGCCCAGGAGAGGCTCAGACCCTTCCCAGGAGAGGCTCAGATCCTTCCCAAGAGATGCTCAGACCCTTCCCAAGAGAGGCTCAGATCCTTCCCAAGAGAGGCTCAGCTTTGGTTAAAATCTCTGGGTACTTCAAACTTCTTTAAATTATCAGTTCTCTTGTACCACTTCAGAGCCAATGACTGATGTGTTGTAGACAGGATTGTTGGTTCTGTTGATCTTCTCCCCTTCTCTTTCTGTTTCCTCATCAGTGTGGGGTGGGTTGAGAGAATAAATATGTGTTAGAGTCCTCTTTAGTGTGTGTGCATAACCTCAATATTCAAGCAATCTACTTGGAAGGGATTTCCTTTATATTTCTGCACAGCAACGTTGCTATTCCCATTGTGAAGCTCCAGGCATCATTAGAATAATTTGGGATAATTATGAAATATTATAATACTTGGAATGATTAATAATTATTAAATTAGAATAATTCTGGTTAAAATCTTGTTTTAAAATCAAGTTTGCTGTAAGGTGGGCCAAGAGTACCCCCAGCCCTCTCCTGGCAGCACTGCACTGCCTGCTCAGCACCTCCTGTTCTCAGGAGCTGCTGGAGTGGCCAGAGCTGGCAGTAATTGCTGTTGACATTGTTCAGAGCCTTGCCTCAGTGCCAGAGACAAACCTTTCATTCATGAAGAAGTGCTTGTTAGGCCAGTGCTGGACTCCAAACCCGCTTAATTAAATTCAAAAAAAAAAAAAAAAAAGGAAAAAGAAATAAAAGAAGTTGCTTGGTTCTGGTGGGAAATTTGCACACAAAGGCTGGTGTCTGAGCTGTTCCCCCACCATTGTGTCTCCCAAACAGTTTTGCAACACCACAGGATCTCTCTCCTCCATGCCTTCCCTTCCAGGCTCTGCAAAGGCAGGGGTGACCCTCATTAGGAGCCCGGTTCGTTAGGGGATGCTTTCCCCATGATTCACTGGCAGGGCTTTTCTCCTCAGCAATCAAGGGCCAGGCAAGCACTCTCCAAGGGCTCCCAGAATCTGAGAAGTAAAACATGTAAACAGGTACAGAGAAAAAGCCTCCTTTGAGCAGTTATGTCAACACTCCCAAGGCAAGGAAAAAAACCCAGCAGATGAAACTGTCAAGTCAGGCTCTCCTTTAATTGTGCTCGCATCCCCCTCTCTGAGCAGCAGTGGGTCAGAGAGGCTGGGGAGGGGTGGCAAACACTCAGGGCAGGGCTGAGAACAGTCAGGGGCAGCACAAAGATCAACAAACAAGCTGCTCCATGGAGAGGGCCCCAGGAAATGGAGTAAGAACTGAGCACAATGCTGGGACAGATTTAGCTCTGCCCTCGTCTGCCACTTCTTGGTCTTTGCCTTGGCTTTCTAATTAACATGATTTTGTTTGTTTAGGTTTTTATCTTGTTTATTTGCTTTTTTTTTTTTAGCATCTATTTAATTTTAATTCTTTGTGGACAGCAGACACAGGTCTGACTATTACACAAAATAACACAAATTGGCAGTATCAATGAGGGATTGCAACTGCATTTCAGAGGAAAGGATCTAACTACATGGAAAGCATCTACCTGCCAATGCTCTTCTTCCTCTGCATATCCTTCTCTATATGAATTAAAATAATCTCTTCTATACTAATCAATCATCACAGAATAATTTTGCTTTTATGTGGTAAGTAATGTTGCAAGTAAAATTACCTGATTCTTTATGGCAGCTGCCTTCAGTTGTTTCTACATAATCCTCTGCTATAATTCAATATTGATTCACATAAAGAGAAATGTTTATGTCATTATGTGAAACAGAAGAAATTAATAGGAACAATCCTGCAGTAATTTTTTGAGATTTCATGGAGTCAAACATTGAGAAAAGTTAATTAAGCCAGGAGGCAAAGAAAAACTTCAATCCACCCCATAATTTACAGCAGCCTCTTACTGGATGTGCTTATCTTCTTGTTTCTAGCCTTACAAAACCCTTAATACTTTCTACAGAAAAACTATTTCAGATAAAATTCAATTTATCTGCAGATAAATACTTCTTGTTGCTCCTCTTGAGCTGTCATTAAGTAAATACTGAAGTATGATTATTCACTGTCTACACTTGAAATTACTGCTGCTTTTTAAAAACAGTTTAAATAGATAATAATGGAACAAGCCCTCTTGATGGTTTGGATCTATTTTTCCCCTTGGTTTTGTTTTATACCCCATGCAAAAAAAAATATTTCTCAAGAGTAAATGTAAGAAATCAGAAATCACATTTTTTGATTCTAATTGAATCATTATTAAAAAAAAAAAAAGAAAAGAACTGCTTATTGTACTCCTTTCTACTTGACTCCTTCTGGCTTCACATCTGAACTTTTTATTTTATGAACATTGCAATGTAATTTTCATCAGGCTGATTTTCAACTTTCCTGAAACAAACTAGAAGTCAAAATGTGTACCCAAACCCAAGGTAATCAGAATCTAAGATCAGAAATTATATTTGAGAATGAATATTTGAGATCACCCTTAGATAACCTGTGTAAATCAAGCAAACATTTTCAAACAGTGAAACTCTGGAGATGATTTTGTGTCTCATTTCCTGTATTTTAGGCTACCAAAATTTGCTTTTTGTATGTAGAGCTGTCATTCAGATCTCAATTCTACTTCAAAACCAAAAAAATTCCACAAATACAATTAATATTTTTCAGACCATGAAAATTAGGCAGGGAAATACAGAGATTTGGAAACCTACACTAGGGTTTCCAAAGGAAAACAAGGATCATCCAAAGGTGCCTGAAGTCTCCAAAGTCACTTTTAAGTGACATTTCAACAGACCTTTGACCATGTCCCAAGGCAGTGTGCAGGTGAAGTGTTTATTCCACTCTGATCCATGAAAAGTCAATTAATCACTCTAATAATTGATTATAACAGCTCCCTCCACGGGGATACATGGGAACATTTGCCACTGAAGGTTTTCAAGATAAGTTTTGGGTACCTAAAAAAGCATTTTTCCATTAAATAGCAAAATGGACTGCATGTTTCATACTTGGTGAGTGAATATTTCAATTTTGGTAGCACTGATTTGCAGATGTTAAGCAGAAAAGGAGGTAAATAGGCTTGATGTGATTCTGCTGCAGAATCCATAAAAATGGAGTCATGCTCCTCCTTGACTGCTAATTAAAATTGAATAGAGTTAAAGTTATTAGTTTATACCTTGCCTTTTTTAGTTATGCATGTTCAGAAGAGGCTGGGAGCATTAATTTGTGCTCAGTCCTGTATCTCATCCCAGCTGAAACAAACACACACACAAGATCATTTGTCAGGATTTACTGAGGCCATTAATTATAATTCTGAAGCATATTGCACATCTTATTACCAAATCAAGGAGATTTCAATATAGAAACCTCCTTTTAATCACAATAACAACAAAAAAATAATCTACCTCACCCTGTAAGATCAATTTCCAAATCACAGATTCAGGAGTTAAAATCAACCATTGTAAAATGTAATTTTTTGATGGTAAACTGAAAACCCTCAGAAATCTCAGTGAAGAATTTCAATGCCCAGATCATCCTGGGAGGAGCTTTGTACAATCTCATGAAGTGCACAAATGATAATTTGCAGCAGCACCTGCAGGACCATGCAGAGAAAGAGCACACAGCAGTGCCAAACTCTCAAAAAGCCAAATTTAAAACTCAAAGAAATGTAGCCTGGAACCACAGCAGGACTGGTGACAGAAACAGAGTGCAGGATACTCTGAGTCTAATCCAAATTTCAAAGCCATCTTTTGCTAAAATGTAAAGAAAATTTGAATTTTTTTATCCTCCTCCCTTGCAACTTGCTGTGAAATGTAAGACAGAGTTGTAGACCTCAAAGACCAAATGTATTTTGCAGGAGAAAGAGGAGGCCAAAAATACCAAACTATTTTGACAAGGACATTTTTGTAGTAAAAATTATTTTGTGCCCATGAAAAATATGTGTCATTGAAAGAGTGTGCATTTATTTTTTAAAGTGGCTCTGTGGTATCTGTGTGCCTCTCTGTCTCTAGGAGGAAAAACTCTTCCCTAAGGCAATTCAGAGGAAAATAAACAGTCCAGTTATATCCCTTATTATTCAGTTATATCCCTCATTGTGATTTGCTTTCTGAGGAGTTTGGGAATCTCAAATTGCTAATTACAGCATTTTCATGCTAAAATGGCTTTTTACCTACCCCCAGTTTACAGAATTCCCAGAAAACAGATGAGATCTGCTGCCATATCTTTAAAGTGTTTTTGATTTCAAAAACAAATATTGTGGTCCTTATGAAACAAAACCAACCCCAAATTTTCCCATCACTAATAAAAACCTTTTGCCCATGGCTCTTAACAATATGATAATTTATTTAAAACAGATACAGTCCTGAAAGTGACCCACTTAAAATTATTGAAAAGATAGGGTGTTTATTTTTGCTGTCCATGAAACAAGCAATGGCTTTTGAATATGCAGACTCTTCAGATGTAATTAATATGATTGGCTTCTACTGGAATACAATCTTCTGTGTTCGAGGGAGCTGAATGCAAAAACTAATCAGGTCGATTTAATATGCTTGTGAGAAAATCATCAGCTTTTTTTCAGTGCAACTGACAATAATTCTGGTACTAATCCCCTTTTCCTGAGAAAATAATTCAAATTTTTTCAAAATAATTCATTCCAGTGAAGCAGGAAATCTTAAGAAGATGAAGTCAACCAGTGCTGCTAAATGTGGGATGACTAAAAAGGAAGAAATAAAAGCATGTGTCTATTTATAGTAACAATAAACATGGCATTTAATTAAGCAGAAGGTTTTCAGCAATTATTTGACCATCACAGCACAGCCTCATCAATCCAGCCCAGGATGAACAGTTCCACCAAATGACCTGCAAATTTCTAACCTGAAGGAAAATCTAGAGTGCAACTAAATGTGCTGTGACATCAGCAATTAATCTCAGCAGGTTTGACCACTCAGCACAGAAATCAATAGCTGGAAACTGTTGAATGTTTAAATGTGTGCATTTTTCTTTTCTAGTGGTTAAAATCCCTCCAGTCACCTCAAAATGCTGCTCCTGAGGCTGTTCACATTACTGGATGCTCCAGTATTACACAATCATTGAAATCTTCCTCCCTCCCTCTTCCAAAATGTAATATTTTACATTACAAGAGACAGAAAATTGCCCAATTTTAAATAAAACAGGAAAAATCAGAGCCAGATATTTGGAACTATAGGGGATTTTGCTCTGCTTGAATTAAAACAATGAAAGAATTTGGTAAAGTTTGAATCACTAGCAAGAGTTTTGAAATACTTTTAAAATACTTTAAATATTTTTTAATACTTTAAATATTTTATAATAGTTTTAAAAATAATAATATTTTTAAATACTTTAACTATTTTATAAAAATACTTTAAATATTTTATAAAAAGACTTTAAATATTTTCAAAAATACAAAGTTTTGATTTACTTTTATTCACCCCCTTCCTTTACTGAAATACAGACAAAATGAACATTTTAACACAGGCCATGGTTCTTACTTTGTAAGAAATGTGGTATATTATTTTGCTTGTAAAGGTGCCAAAATCCTCATTCCCTCCTGATGTACATATTTATTTATTAGCTGAAAAAAAAAGTTTAAAACCTACTCCAAATCCCCCCAACAATCCCTTAAGGGTCTGAAGGATGGTTTAATTCTCAGCTCCTGCTAGGTGGAAGAAGCCTGGACAACTAAATTCCAGAAAAAGACATCAAGTTTGCTAATAAGAAAATTCTGTGAGAAGAGTGATGAATTACTGGAAAAGATAACCTAGAACACTGACCATCAGTGCTGCTTTTAAAAATGAATTTATCAGGGATAGTTTAAGGCATAATTGTTCTGCTGGGGGTGGGGGAATGGGTCAGATGTTCTCCAGCAATCCTTTCAGTTTTCCATTGTATGGTTGGAATGTTTTGGGGTTTTTTTGAGTAGTGATGGTCACAGAAAGCAAGAAGCAGTTCTGCAACAACCCCAAAAATGCCAAAAAAAAAGCCAAAAAAAAAAAACCAAACCCAGAGGGAACCACTCAGAGCTGAAATATGGGCACAGGGGAAACACCAAGGAGTTGATAAGCTTGGTAAGAAAATTCCCTTGCCGTGTATTTTTATATAAAAGGGGTTCCACCTCCATTCCCATGCTGGGTGCCTCTGCCACTTGTACTTAAGGTCCCCAAGATGCTCCGAGGGCAGAGAAATCCACTTTCAGCCGGGTTCCTGCGGTGTAACAGTGACACCCAGTGACAAGTCTCCACTGCGACTTCCTGTGAGCATCCAGAAATCGCCATCCCTCTTCTGCTTAAAGGGGAAAGGCAGAATGAGCTTGTCCATCAGTTAAAAATGTCCTTTTTGCCCTCCTGGGAGAGCTCAGGAAGGGGCTCAGCCTGGCAGGAAAATGTTCTGCCTGCTCATGCTGCATTCAAAGGCTGAGACAGGGAGGAAATTCCTGCTCAGGTGCTCTGATGATTTTCCTGCCCTTCTCAAGCACAAGGATTTCACAATTATCACAAGCCAAGAATGTGCATCAAGTTTAATCATGGCTGTATTTGAGGTTCTGAGATGAAAGTAAAATGAGGGAGTGGACCTTTCTTTTGCCTGGACTACAAGGATTTCTAATCCCATTATGAATTCTCCCTCCTTCTTTCTCTTTGAGGATTAAATAAAATCATAAATCCCTACAGACAGATGCACTGCATTTGCAGTAAAGTTCCCTTGCACAAGATCAAGAATTCTAATAAAAGACATAAATTCTTCTTTAACCTTGAATTACAGTGACAGCTTTTCAGTGCCCAGATTGCTGCATGGTTAAAACAGAAAATATTCCACTGAAAACCTGTCTAGACCTCACTTTTTATATCAGGCTGTTGTTTTATTTTCAAGGTAGGCTTATTTTCTCCTTCAATAATTTTTAGCAACTTAAAATATCTGCTAAAATAAAATGTATAGAACTTTTGGAATGGAGGGAAGCTGTAGTTTTTAAAATCATCATGCCATAGGTGCATTCAGGTAAGAGTCTACCTCAGGTCAAACTGCAGAAGTTTATACTACATATTAAAAACAGTAATTCAGCAGCTGTTCACCTGTAATTAGTTTTTTTTCCCAGGATACATTTTTATACACCTGCTTCCCCCTGCCATGAATATTATGAAATTAACTACCAATCTCTACTTTCAAAATGGCATTTTTCCAGAGTTCCACCAGTTTATGATCAAAAGCAGCTCAGATGTGAACAATAATAGAAGGAACTCCTGGTGCAAGTCTCCAGCACCAGATGTTACTGCCCAAAAGAAATGGAATTATGGGACAGATGTACAATTACCTGTTGTAATCTTAAACTTCATAAGAAATGGAAGATGGAAAAGGCTGCACTCATTTTTTTTTTTTTTGGGTGATCACTGTGACCCCTTGGGATCACATTAAGGGAAGTAGGAATGTGAATGGACTCAAGGACATTATTCAAGAAAGCATCATTGATGAAGAGTTGCTAAAGGTGAAATTTCTGTCTTAGGAAATCTCCTGTTCTGGAATCTGGAAGGAGCCCACCAGGGCAATATCATGGTGCACTTGCTCTATTTCCAAATTCTTTCTGAACTCTGACATCAGAGGCAGGATACTGAGCTTGGGAACCCTTAGGTCTATCCAGCTGTTTGTGTGTTTAATAAAAATAAAACCACATAAAACCAAAAGCTAACCAAAGAATTGCAGGATAAATGAGTGATAAAAAGGCCAACAGCATGCAGGGAAAAGTGTGGCATAATACAAAAATTACTTAAGTTTACATACACTCTATAGGTTTTAACAAGGCCCAAATTGTATATTATCATTCAAGAAATAAAAATCTGGGAGTTAGCTGCAGGTGGTTTTTTGAAGAAAAGCTTGCTTAAAAGCAATCTAAAAGGCAAGTAGAAAGTTAGGAATTGTTTTGAAAAGGACCAAAAACAAGAAGAAAAATGTCTCTGACACTTTTTAAGTGTTCTTACCAATGTATCAGAAAATGGACTTAGTAGAACTGGGAAAGACAAAACCAGCTAATGGAAAATCAGAAAGAAATAATTGGATGGCTTCTAAAATGGTCTGTGAACCTGCAGATGATGGCCAGAGAACAATTACTCACTGAGCTTTCTAACACAAAATCCAGCCACCACGGAATATTTGAATAGCAGGAGGCAAATCTGATAAAAGCATTGCACATCCTCAGTACGAGGCAGTGTGGGACTCACCAGCAGGAGATTCCACCCTGTGGGTTTTACACAGCCACAAAGCACCTGGAAAAACTCATGTAAAAAAAAAATCCTTTCATCTATCCTCGTACTTTTCCCAAGTTTTCCAAGCCTGGCTGCTGCTGGAGACAGGATGTGGAGCTGAATGGAGCTGCAGATTCCAGTCAGGTAAGGAGATCCCTGCCACCAGCAAGAATTACAACCATGTTTTCTTCTCCTGTGAAGACTGGCTGCATCTTTATGGTCTCTCCCACAATGACCAGCAAGCACCTGCATAACCAACAATTGTAGGGAGATGTGAAGAATGAGTCTTGACACAACAAATCAGTCTCATGGAACCACCTGTGCCTCCTCAGACATGTTTTCATGGCATACACAGAGTACAACAATTGCCATGTGGCACCACTGCCTCTGCACTAACACTGCCCATGGATGAGGGTGCTGGGAAATGTCTCCACTACATCAGCTTTTGTATGTTTTTGATTTTTGCATTTTTTGTATTTTGTATTTTTTTATTATTATTATTATATTTCTTGAAGGGCCCTCAGGGACATTTAGGGCAGATGAAGCCCACAAGGGCTACACCCAAAATGGGCAATGGGTCACAGGTTTTCACATTTTTATAAGTTTGGGCCATTTGCATTTTGGGGCTAATCTTCCAATTCTTCAGCTAATGAAGTCATTGACCCCAATTTGCTGCCCCAACTCACTTTTCTTTCCATCTCTGGGGCCTGAGGCAGTGAGATGTTCTTGATTGCCAGGCCTGGAGAGGAATTGTTGTGTCTGCCCAGAATGTGAAGACATTGGCTAGAACTGTATATGGAGTTTAGAGTTCTACACTAAAGAATTGCAGGATTACAAACACATGAAAAATAGAAAAGCTGAAATCCTAAGGCATCAGTACTAGGCAGCATTCCAGCAGGAGTACTTGCAGCCAATGTATTAATCTGATTCCCATTCAAAGTGTCCAGCACTTAGATATCTCCAGCTTCTATAAATTCAGCTGTGACAGTTCAGAAAAATTCAAATGGCTGTGAAAAGTCAATGGTTGTCAGGAAGGAGGAGCTCAAGGCAGTGTTGCTTCATTTCAAACATTTGAAATACAAATTTTGAGGATGGTTTAGCATGGAAATCAGGTGACACTCTGGGATGGAGTTCAGCCTTTATATGTACTACCACCTCCTAAGTTCACACCTGCACATCCAAGGATTTATTCTGGGTCTGAGTAGGCTAACATTCCTTGGGACACAATGAGACAGAAGCATGGAAAGAGAGGGCTATGACAACAAATAACTTTTAGACATCTTGTCAAACAGTGAAATCCAGAGCACTATTGAATTTTGCAAGCAAGTAAAGTAGGGATTACTCATCTGTTAGTTAAATAGTTTCCTCAGAAGGAGTAAAACCTCATAAAACCTTTATGTTTCAAGTTCTTATTAGCAAAGAGGTAACTGAAAACTGAAATTAGCTGATTCCCCATCCTTAGCCTCTTTCCTCTCTACTGTACATAACGGGCCTGCTGCCAGTTGCCATTCTAACAAACTAAAGTTCCTCTAAAGAAGAGTAAAAATAACAAAGCCTGGAGTTCAGGCAATTGCCTTGGTGCAGGCATAAGCAAATTAAACTATCCCAACATGACAGGCCTTATGTCAGCCCTGCCCTACATCCCACGGCTCCCCTGCTGAGACCGTGTGGCTGTCAAGTGCTCCTGCTCATGCCCCAGTGATCCCAAAACTCTTCAGCTCAGTGGGTGAAACATCCAAATCACAGCCAGCAGATGTCTAGCACGCAGTCAGCACAATGAGGCAGCCCCACGTTGTTAGCAGCAGCAACAGAACAATGGCAGCACAGAAGGCTGTAAGCGCAATTCTGGCTAGCACAACGTTTTGTTCACCAAAAAAAAAAAAATAAAACCCAGCAGGATCCTATGAAGATGTGTGATATTTTACTATAGGCAGAAATGCTCAAGTTCTCATAATCAAGGAGCATTCCTAACACAGGAACCCAAAACTTGTGTTCTTCACAAAAAAAAATAAAACAAAGTTTATCCCTAGTTGCATTATCAAGAAGATTAGTGTAGAGTTCTTGAGCTCACAGAACAGCAAACATTATGGGGATTCAGAAATATTACTCCATTTGCAAGAAGAAAGCAAACAAGAACTTGCAATCTGCACAAATTTCAGAGCAAATAAATAGTCCATCAGACAAAAGCTAATTAACATCATTATCTTCAGCCTCCATTTAGTGTTCCCACTTTTTCCAGTCTCTCCCCTGCTCTGCTTCTAGCCTGGTCTGTCAGCAAATTCAAGAAAGGAAAAAGACCTATGTGGTGGCTAAAGGGAAGATTTGGATAGTCCAGATCACATCCTTTGCAAATCACTTTGCTGCTTCACAGGGCTGTTGTGTTTGGGGAATGCCCAAATGAAGGCAGGAATGATGCATCTGACTCCACGTTCTCAGGAGGCTAATTCATTACTTTTAAAACTGGAATGTATTAATATCACTTTATAAAATGATAAAATATACTATACTATACTATACTATACTATACTATACTATACTATACTATACTGAAGAATACAGAATGGATACTTCCTGAATGCTAAAAGAAAGTAATGAAAATTCCTGATTCTTTCCAGAGTCTGACACAGCTTGGCCCTGATTGGCCAAAGAGTGAAAACAACTCCCAGCAGAATGCAATGGAACAATCACCTGTGGGTGAACAATCTCCAAACACATTCCACATGTGAGCACAACACAGGAGAAGCAATTGAGAGAAGAATTGTTTTCCTTTTTAAACACATTCCACATGAGCACAACACAGGAGAAGCAAATGAGAGAAGAATTGTTTTCCTTTTTAAACACATTCCACATGAGCACAACACAGGAGAAGCAAATGAGAGAAGAATTGTTTTCCTTTTTAAACACATTCCACATGTGAGCACAACACAGGAGAAGCAAATGAGAGAAGAATTGTTTTCCTTTTCTCTGAGGCTTCTCTGCTTCCCAGGTGAAAAATCCTGGGTGAAGGGATTTTTTTCAGAGAATGTGATTGCCACATAAGGACACACAGTCAGAAAGAAATACATGCTTCTGTAGCTCACCTGGAACACCCTGGTGCTTTGGGTTCTGCTCTGCAACCCAAAGCCTCCCTTCAGGAAGTCCTTTTTTATTTTGGATTCATGTGGTGGGTGATTTCTTCCAAAGTTTGCTCACTACATGCACCACATCCCTTCAGCACCACATCCCCACATTCAGTACAGCTTCATCCAGGGGAAAGTTCTTTGCAGACTCAGCCCTGAAAATCACAAAGATCACAACTTATAAGGCACTTCCAGACCACACTCCATCTGCTAGGTCTGTGGAACATTCTCAGATCTTCTCACATCACACACTACAACACTTGGCAGTGTCCACTTTTTGGAACTTATCCCATCACCTGTCTCAATCACCCCATTTTCTAAATGAACAGCTTCACAGCCACTATATTATCTCTGATATCCCTGTGATTTTCTTCTTGCTACTCTCCCCTAGTACTGGAATTTTCTCTTTCATCTCTATCCTCTAAATTTCTCTGGCCTTCTCCCAGGGCATATGCAGAAAAAAAAAAAACCTGTTGGAATTGGAGTTCTGCCAGATCTAAATTCATTGACACTTAAAGGAATTCCAACTAACCTCAAATCACACTGCAAAGAATCTCTAATGATGTCTTATTTTTCATTCTTTATAAGTAGATGAATTTTTCTGGTTTATTGGGGGAGTAAGGCAGATCTAGGTTTTTACAGATTGCTTCATGAATATTTCTTACTACATGCTCCATGTCATTATCCTCCTGAGAATCAATTAGTCCAAATGTTGTTATGACAGTTAAAGGAAAAATTGCAATTTTAACTACAATTGATGGAGTTTTGTCTTTTCCCAAGCAGTCCTCACAGAAATGCTGAACACTTCAAACTTAATCAGGCAGTGAAAGAAAATCTCTTTTATGAGAAAGATACCTATGTGATGGGGAGAGTTTTCTAGAAGAAAACATAAGCCTTTTTCTTCTAGATGTACCCTGGTATTTTAAAGGAGTCCCATTGAACGTATAAGCAAGCAAAAAAGCAGAAAAAGAAGATGCTGAGCAATCATTTTCATGAAAATAATCAGATTTGCTGAAAAACAATTCAAGATGTTCTCTAGAAGAACTGCAAAACCAAAATTCCTGTTTAATTTCAAGTCTAGTGTTTTAACAAATAGCGTTTCTCGATTTTTGGAAGAAGAAATAGGACTTAAAGTAAGAATATTTAACCAGACATTAAGAAAACCTTAGAAATAAACCCCCAAACACTTCAGGATTCTGATGCCTGGTTTTCCTTACAACAATATCACCCATGTCAGGCAGTACCATCCCACTGACCATAAAAATTTACAGGATGATAGATGATCTGGGAAGTGGAAACTAAGCATGAGGACTTCTCACTCTGACAGATGTGTCTCTACAAGTGGCAAAACACAGAAGCAAATTGTCACATTGTTCATGGAGCACCTTCAGTGAGCTGAAATTCCTTGGAAAAAGGAATGACAACTGTGTGGAAATGACAAAGTGGCTGTTTCTTGTTGAACTGATCATTGAACTCATCAATGAAGAGAGGAAATTCATGTAAGAAGGAAAAATGGAGAAGAAAGTAAAATACCCACTAGTACCAGCTGTTCTGAAAACCTAAATTCCAGAATTAGTCAATATTAGTCAAAAGCTTCTAATTATTTAATAAAATGTGATGAAAAAAGCAACATGAAAAAGGACCAACCTATATGTGACCAGCATGAAGGTGATTTAGGAGAGGTTTAGGCTGGAGATCAGGAGAAGATTTTACCTGAATTCCAGAATTAGTAAATATTCTGGAAAAAAAATCAGATTATTACATAAAATGTGATGAGAAAAAAAAAACCCAACATGAAAAAGGACCAACCTGTATGTGACCAGTGACTGGAAAACAGCATGAAGGTGATTTAGGAGAAGTTTAGGCTGGAGATCAGGAGAAGATTTGCAGCCAAAGGTATTTGGGCACTGGAACATGTTACCCAGGGAAGGAGTCTCATCACCAGGCACATAATGTGAAATTTGGGCTGTTCTGTGAAGGGCCAGGAGTTGAACTTGATGATCCTGATGGATCTCTTCCTATTCAGCAAATTCTGTTCTAGATGCCAAATCATCAAATACCAGAGGAATACCAATATGTGTATAAAATTTACAAAATGGTGAGGAGAAATATAACAAACAGCTGAAGGAAGGAAGCAAGCAGAGTCAGAGAATTGAGGAAAAAACTCCTGAAATTACCTCTAATTTGGAAAAATTCCAGTATAAGTTTAGTCTGAACTAAGAAAATACAATATATACTCACAGCTTATCTAAGCAGCCCAGGGAACACAGTGTAATTTTTAAAACTTTCTTCCTCCTGTTAAATATACTAAACATAGCTTGTGTGATAATAGTCTATATTTGAATAATTTGATAAATTAAATTTGATAAATTAAATTTGATAAATTAAATTTGGTAAATTAAAAGGGGGGTGTAATGATCCAATCTGGCACCAAAAGGATCCTGCCCAGCCATGAGAGAAGAGATGCAGGAGGCTCTCTGCAGTGGGGATGGCCACTGGATCCCCGGGTGTGAGCAGCCCCTGCCACACTTCAGGAAGTGTCTGTCACAACTCATCTATTTCCATGTCCATTATGAAACCCTCCTGGGGTTAAATCATGCACAGATACAAGACAGTTTCACCTCCACTGGAAGGGTTTTAAAAATGAAATTAGACATGTTTTTGAGGCAAAATATTTTGCAGTTAACTCCCCAGGTCTGCACATATTCCTACAGAATCTGTGGCCAAAGGAACCTCCTCTAAACCATTTCCCATCACCTCCTCTGAGCTGTCAGCTTCAATTGGGCTTTTCTTGCAGCACTACTTGTCCTGTACTGAGAGGATAACAAACAAACAACTTAACTCATCCTTCTGTGTTTGTAACTGCAATCTAAAAACCTGTATTTAGGATTTAATCTACTTGCTTTAAAATCAGAATTATTTCAATATACATTATTCATTACTGCACATTTCAGACTGCTGTACCTGACCTATTCCCAGCATTTGTTTAATACATAAAATCGTTGGGGCTGTAATTTCTTTTTAAGCATTTATTTTCTTTTTAAATAACCTTGCAGCTGGCATTGAAACAAATTGAATTCTTCTGAATGGAATTGTCCAACAATCTCTGAGAGCATTTTTAGGAAGAAAACCGTATTCTGAAGCAAATAAACCAAAAACCTGGAAAAACATCTTGCTAGTTTGACTTAAAAAGCAGAAAAGAAACCAGATAAAAAGTCCATGAGACCATACAACCACTTTGCAAAAGTCTTGTTTAAAAAATCTTTTTAAAAACTTATTTTAAAAACCTAAATGCTTTTTTTTTTTTTAATACAGTAAAGTTCAAAAAGCATTTGAACTCTCAGGACAAATTGTCCACAAATACTGGCGCAGGAAATGGAATAAATTGTGAGGATTTCCACATTAATGGTCACTACTATGGGTGCTTCTTTCAGAAACTTTCTCTCCTATGCAATGCCAGTGCATGAGTGGAGAGAAAATGACATAAGCATGGACAAAAGAATGGACAAGTTTCAGAAAAGCAAAGCCATTAGCCTTTCCCCCTAGCACTCACAAAACCTTTAATATGAAGTGGATTTTTGAGTGGTCTCAGTTGCTTAAGTCAGGATTGGAAAATTCTTTGGTAAAACTTTTTTTACTACTCTTTTTGATAGAACACAGAAATCTATTATTTCAATGTTTTCCTTTTTATGCTGCCTCATGTTTCTCCTCTACTGAAAATTCTTGGACACTGAGTTGGGGTTTACTGGACATCAGCACTGCTAACAAGCTGCCAAAGCCAGCTCAACACTAGAAATTTCTGCAGCACTAAATGATGTTTTTACACTGATAACAGAGTTAATTATTGAAAAAACCAAACAAGCAGCAGTTCCAAGAACCTGCATATTTATTTTGACAGTTGTTACTGTTCCTAACACTTCTCTAGCTCAACATGTTTCAGTTGAACCTGTAATCACTTTAAAATGCTTTTAACGTTGGTTGGTTGTACCCCAACCACCCAGGATGAATGAAAGAAAAGAATTTGATGTTTCAGTGCAGTCAGGGATAATCTGATATTAAAAAAAACCTCAGATCTGGCAGTATAAAGAGGTAACACAGCTAAAACTACTACAGTTCTGCTCAGTTCTAGTATTGTGCTCTACTGTCACTTGTAGCTGTGCCAATGTATTTTGGGGGCATCATCGTCCTAGGGTGAGGTTATGATGCTTGTACCCCCATTTGTGTGCTCTGTTTATGCTGGATATTGTGTTCTGTGCATTCAAGACTGGCTCTGAAGAGTGAAAGTTTTGTTTTGTTTTGTTTTGTTTTGTTTTGTTTTGTTTTGTTTTGTTTTGTTTTGTTTTGTTATCAGCTGCTCCCCCACGGCTGGCGGGACACACAGACGGGGCAGTGCACAGTGCAGCTTTGGCTTTTGGCTTTGCTCCTGCTCCTGCTTTGCTCCTGCTTTTTGCTCCTGCTCATTAGTCACTTTAGCTAACCAGTCTGAATTTTCCCCTGGACTGTTTTTCCTTTCCCTTTTTTGGAACCCCTCGAGCCTGCTCCGGGCTGGGCCCTGGGCACACCCAGAGTTTGCACCTTGTGGCTGCAGCAGCTGCCCCAGCACTGAGGGACTGATACCAGAGCCACCACCCCAGAGAGACTTTCTGGATTTGTCACCTTTGTCAGAGCAGTGACAGAGTGCTGTCACCTGGTATTGTTCATTTTGTGTGCTGGGGGTGCTGTGCCTGTTCAATAAACAGGTTCTTTCCACTTCTCTCCCAGGAATCCTTCCTGAACTGGGCTGTGTGGGTTTGCTTTCTGGAGGGGCCCCTTTGGAGGTTTTCTCCCAAATCTGCCCTGAACCAGGACAATCATGAATCATGCCAAGCTTTACCCACAGAGATGGGCAGCAGTGCAACTTTCCAGCTCTGAGCTCACAGGAGAAAAGGAGCTGGCTCTTTACACTGATGGATGCTTACAGGCACAGTGGGAGTCATCCTGCTGCCAGGGCACTCTGAGCTGCTCAAACAGCTGTTTGCCTGCCTGGCCTGAGAGAAAAGCTGTGAACCAGAACGAAATGTGCACCTGAATGTTTCCATTTCTGCAGCTATGCACACGCATGGTTCAGTTTCCACCCCACTGTACCCAACTGGGAGCTGTATTTGATTAAAAGCTGTCCTAAAGACAGGCTCCCTCTAGTGCAAACTGCCAGGAATCTGATTCTGGACTAGAAAGGCTTCAATCACTTCTCTCAAATTGCACATTCTCAGATAGCAGAGCTCTTGTTTGATATTTCAGTCATTAACAAATCCTGCACTGAATAAAACACCTGTGGCCAGCTTTAGTGTTTAATGCAATAAATAGAGATGATGTTCAATTACACAATTTCTACTTCTCAGTAGGGATTTGACATCTAGAGTTCACTTCCAGCTAGAAAGCACGTGCTATTTTAATAGAAATATACATACTACTGACTAACAGGACACAGATCTGGTGCTTTTGGTGCTCTTTTAATGACAGAATCTGTGCTCCCAGGGGATTTTTGATCCTGTTCCAGCCCTGGTAGCTCAGCATACTGGAGAGCCTGTGCCAGTACAGCTGTCAAGAACTAAAGTTTGAGTACTCTGGAAGAGATTTGAGCATAGCAACTGGATTTTACATGCAACAAACTTTGACAGGAACCACTGCTGTCCTTGCAGAGAGAAAGGCTTCACTCAGACAGTTGTTCTGGAACAGCACAGCAAGGATGAACAGAAAACTCCTTTTCTCAAGGTATTGACAAGGTCAAATAGCTATTTCTTCCACTCCCCAAAGGTCTCACCCTATATTCCCTTCTCCAACTTGCATTAGCTGCTGATTTGACTGGAATTTTTGTTTTATATGCTTACCCTCCACATTCCCTATGTCTCCCAAGACAGAAAGCTTCAAGAAGAGAGTTTCTAGGCAGTCTGTGCTTTTTGCTCTGTCTCTATAGAAATTATACCCTGTAACACACAATAAAGTGAAATATTTCTTCTCTCAGAAGAAGTTTAATGTCATTAACACAAATTCTTCACAGAATAGTGAGGAATAACAAAGGAAATCTTATTTGTAATTAAATAAAAGTGTAATTTAGGAAAAAATAAATGCTCAAAAGTGCCAATCCCAGCTGGGGAACTATAATACACCATCCCCCAAGTTCTTTGCAGTAGGGTAATGTTTGAAACATCCATCTATAAGTAGAACTGTTAGACACAGGGCATTTATTTTAGATTTCCAGTAACAGTTCTGTCAGACTCTGCAAGATCTCCCTCTCCAGATTATCTTCAAACATATCTGAGTGAAAGGGCAAACAGAAATTTGAAAGAGATGATTGATTCCTTTGTGGGGGACAGAGTTACCCACTGAGACAGGAACATATATGAATTCTGATTTGCAATCATTTCCACTATTTATGAGGTCACAGGACATGCTCCTGCTGAGCTCAATTTAGCAAGAGCTTTAGCAAGATCAATGCAGAGGGTATTACAATCACATTGACTTGGTGATGTCCAAACTACAACAAATTCATAACTCAAAGCTATAAATAGACCTGAAAGCTAAAAATATTTCAGTGCACAGGCAGATTAGAAAGCTAAGATGGAAACAGAAATTAAATAATGGCCTTAAAGGCATCATTAGTTATGAGTTTAAGGAATGCAGTTTGTGTACTTAGGCAGGCATGCTGAAGCCAGAAAGAATTTCAGGTGGTCATGAAATACATCACTTTAAAAAAAGAAAAACAAACAAAAATTCCACCAAATTACAGCAGAAAACCTCTCCTTTTTGCCACAGAAAGAAACATTGGAACCATAATCTCTTCTCCCATCACCACCCATTCCTCCCAAGTGCACTGAGGACTATCCCACTGAATGATTTGTATGGGATTTGAATTCCAGTCTCCTTTCTTCCTACAAGAATTCTCTGATGGTCACTGCTCCCAGGAGAAAGTTGATGGCTACAAATACACAATGTTCTATAAGATTGTTTCTCTTTAGATTATGCATATCTAAACAAGCTGAAGCAAATGCACACAAATTTTTCACTTCCTTTTAATTCACCTTTTTTTATTATCTTTGAACTGATTTTTTATGGAAATTAAGAAATTATATGTTCTCCTTTCACCTTTACAGAGATTTAAAAATTGCTATTTCCTAACTTTAACAATATAGCATTTGGATTGGAAGATCTTCAATATCTTGTGCATTCCTCTATTTTCTTGTCTGGGAAACTTCCTTAGCTCTTCATATCCCAGACTTTGTCCATAGAAACAGCAACAGCAGTGGAAATGGAATCAAAATATTTCACCTAGTTATGTTGGGTTGTTCTTTCCTTAAGTGTAGTCTTTGGTTTCACTACACTTAAGTACATTTTATTGTTGTTTGCAATGTGCATTTTAACAGAACTGTGAAGGGTGCTGCAGACCAAGTTGAGAACAATGTGCTTTTTCTTCCTGGAAAAGCAGCCTATAGGATAAACCCCATTCCAGTAATTTAGTTTAGCCCTACATATGAAATAACAGAAGTCAAGGTGCCTGAGCTGTTATTATTTTTTTCTGATGTTTTTGACACCAGTGTGCTGAGCTTTATGGCATTCACCACTTCAGCAGTGGTGAGTTCCCACTAGGTACAGTCACAATACTCCTTAATATTTTCATTTTGATGTAATTTGTGGCCCCAGCTTTTTAAATATCCGCTCTGTAATAATGTTTAATTTCAGGGGTCACTCCGCCAAGGAGTATATTAAAGCCCATAAAACTCATTTCCAAAGCTCAAATATCAAACTGTGATCAGGTTAGGAGGGCAGCATCTGTGAATATTTCATCTTTTATCATGCTGATAATAAGGAGATGACAGAGGCACATTATTACAATGAGAGAATTGCTCATTTCAGCCCTGGCTGCTGGAAGATGGGGTCTGCAGTGTGCATTACTCAATAAAATCAATTCTTATATGAAAAGCAAGTTTACTGAGCCACCACTGTGTCTTATTTGATTGTAATGAATAATATATGGACCCAAGAGCTTGCTCATCTGGTAGAGAGAGGGAAAGGAAAAGCCTTGAGATTGGAGGGGCATTTCAGTGTAGACAATAATTTATCAAAATTGTATTTTATTGTTCAGAAGCAATGTTATGGGACTGAAGTCTGTTAGACTTATAATTTTGAAAATAAATCTTAAAGTTCCACCAGCACCAAGAAGGGTATTAGCCAACATTGAACAGTGTAAAACAATTTCCATCTTGCACTGGTTATTTATGCTCAGCAGATAATGACCAACTAGCATGACAGTTTAAGGTTTACACAATTTCTGCTGCAATTTTTTGTACTTTCACTCTTTTTTTGGCTGCATTTCACACTATTCTCTACCTAAAGAAGAAAAATTTGGGGAAAAAATAGTCTATCTTATCATTAGTAAGATGGTAAACACCCCTCCATGAAAAAGCAGCATCACACCTACTTTGAGAGGGACATAGGCAAAACAGGCTGACATTTACTTCTCTCTTGGATAATATTCTCTTACTATTTTTCCTTAAATGTATTTATACCATTTGAAAACAGCTTACTAAGAACAGAAATATGGATTAATTTCACAGACCAACACATATGTTTTGTCCAAGTTTTGGACTGCAGCTTTAAATCAATGCCTTATAGGAAAATGAGTCTCAGTATAACCACTTATTTATTATTAGCAACAGTATTTAACAGGGCCATTTCTTTTCAGAATTCTGAGAACAAATGGCCATCATTACAAAAATATGACTTTAAATTGTCATTATCACCATGCTGTGATAATGACCTATCATTTTGGCACTTGTAATCCAAGTTGTGCTTCCTCCAATCCCTTGCTGTAAAACATATTTAACTCATTTACATATAAATATTTATTTTGCCTGCCTTCATTTCTTTCCCTTTTGCTTACACACCACCAAGTTCAGTAGAGTTTAATGGGGGAAGTTTATTCAGTGTTTTAAATTATTATTATTATTTGTTAGTCTAAGCTTTTAAAACTGGTCCAACCTCCCTGCTCAGGCAGGCTCACCCAAGAGAACAATTCCTAAACCTTGAGAGATGAGCAGCTGTGGGATTTTCTGGGGGAGGAAATGATGAATCTGACTCCGTGTTCTTAGAAGGATAATTTATTATTTTATGTTACTATACTACATTAAAGAATGTCAAACTAAATTATACTAAAGACTAGAGAAAGGATTCACTCAGAAGGCTACAGAGAGTGATAATGAAAATTCATTACTCTCTCCAGAGCCCCAACACTGCCTGACCCTGACTGGCCATTAAGTCAAAACAATTCACATGAAACCAACAAAACAATGACCAGTTGGTAAACAATGTCCAAACCACATTTCAAAGCAGCAAAACACAGGAGAAGCAAATGAGATAACATTGTTTTCATTTTTCTCTGAGGCTTCTCAGCTTCCCAGGAGAAGAAATCCTGGCAAAGGGATTTTTCCAGAAAATATGACAGTGACAAGCATCCTGTCACCCAAGGTGTGCTAGTGACACTCACCTAGTTATTATTCCATTAGTAACACCATTATAACCACTGAATATCAGAAATTTTACTCTAAGAAGCAAATATCCCTTGCAAGTGGGCTGTTACAGCTGAATAAGTGCATTTCTTCACTTAAATTAATAAAGCACATCTTCTAGAATGACTTTATTTTGATGATGAATGAAAAGAGTGAACCATTAACAAACCCTTTAAAAGTTACTGACTGCACTAATATCTCCTGTAAATGGAAATAGAACTTTTAAATTAAGTGTTTAAGGTTATATACTCTCTAGTAAGTGCTGCTTTGAGCAGTTATAGTGACTCTTTCTGTGCTGTAAAAAATGGTAAAAATAAGAATATAATTCCAAATGGCTAATTATGCTATTTTGCAGGTCAAGTTTTTGAAATGGAATCAATGTGAAGCTACCTTTCTATTATTTTTTATATTTTTTCACTTTGATCAGAAATGGGGGTCACTATTTTAGTGAGGGTTACACTGCTTTAGGGAGAATTCAAAGAACAGGAGCCAAATTGTAAGAAATTTGCTTTAGGATGAGCCTGCTTGAGCAGGGAGGATTAATTATCACCTCTACAGGCATTGGATAGTACAGTGCAGAGAAAAGAGACAGATTAGGGTTATAGAGAGTTAGTTTTTACCTCTGAAACAAAATCTTCTAAGCAAGAAGAATTCATTCTGCAGACATTAGAAACGTTGTTTTTGAAAGGATGGGGAGAGGTAAAGAATGAAGAAAGAAACCCCAAACCAAACAAAACCCAGAACACCACAATGCTCATCTTGGATGCATTATTTGCATTTTTCCTAATACATGCCAGCTGCTGTAGAATAGCCAGGTGTTATTATTCATTACGATTTTCTGTTACACTGTGATAAATGGCACCCCCAGAGCTGCTCAGAGGATGCTCATTACAGTCATTTAAGTAAGAGGTGATTTACCTTAATAGGTTGTTTCATACAGCTGAACTCCATGCCTGTCACTACCACTCTTGTTAGTACAGCAATAACTAAATTTTAACTGAGTGGTGGCTGTTCCATCCTTGTATCACACTGCATCCTGTTTATTTTATCTTGCAAAGTAAGACTCTACTAATTCTACATCCTGGACAGCTAGAACCTCTTTATTCTTCATTCTGTTTAGAGATTTGACTTTTTTTAGTGTCAAGTTTAACAAAGGTTCTTGTTTAAAAGGCAGCCATCACTCTCCAGTGACAATATCAGAGAAGACAATCTGCAGGCTGGACCAGCCACTTTCCCAGGTATCAAAAGGCTTCTCCCACCTACAGATTTCATAATTTGGTACCTTATTTATGCACAATACTGTCCAGACAGCACAAGGGTTTGGGCAAAATCCTGACAGGAGCAGGCTTAACTCCTCTCTGGGACTTTGGGCTTCTCTTCCTTGCTGGCACAGAATTACAGATATTAAGAGCAGCTATAAGAACATTCTGCTTCAGTTCATATCAATATGACAGACATTTAAGCCTATAAATAGTCTGGATAAAATCAGTGTGTGTTACTGGTTTTAAAGCACAAGTTTAAATTGGAGGAAATAATCTGTTGAGCAAGTGAAGGCATGACTTCATATTTTCAGTGAAAAATGAATGGAAGAATAAAAAAAGTAAAAAAAGAAAATGAGTTCTCCTTTTAAACAAAGAAAGTGCTGCATAGCTTTCTTCAACCTATTCCTAAAATTATTTTTAAAAACTTAAAGGAGAAACATTTCATCACTGGTCACAGATTTAAATTCTCAAGGCTGCTTTTCCACACCAAGTAGCAGAACTTTTCTCAAATTCAAGAATTTCTTATTGTTGTTCCTTTCTGAGTATCAGAATCATTATTTTGCAATATTCAGAACCATTTGTACTATACATGACCTACATAGTTTTGAGATTGAGAGCTTCATTAATGCACTTCTCACACTATTGAGGGCAAATCTCACACAGCTGAATTTTGCTTGATTGTACAACCACAAGAACACATTTTCAGGAGGATACAATTTCATCATGCATTACTAGCAACCCAACAATATTTCCCAGTTTGTTTTGTTTAAAAGTGAAAAGCCCAGAAGTGAAAACCCAGGGAAAATTACATGTTAAATTTAGAATTCAGTGCTAAAGCTGTAGAAACAACCTGAAATTAAAGATCTTGCTCCAAGATAAAGTTCAGACAGGAAAAACAGATTGGGAAATAGCATTATGTATTGTTTTTTCTGATGTGAAAGATATTTTTTTTCAGATTTTGGCATTCAAATGCAGGTGCCAATAAGGTTCAGCTCCAGGGCTACTGAAGCTGTTTCACAGTACCAGAAGACACTGTGCTACAGAAATAAAAATAAAATAGATAAAAATAGCTTTTATAATCACACTGGTCATTAAATGAAGCCAGCACACAAAAGTTTTTCATCTGATCCTATAGAACAAAAATTCTATAGATGCAAGCAAGAGTACCAAGCAATAGAAAAGGTGAAGCAAAGCTCAACATTTTAAAAATAAGTCCAAGGTACCTGTTGGCAAAATAGCTTTGTATAAACCACCTGCTCTAATGACAGTGCAAAATCATCAATATAAATGAGGATGCTAAAATTGGTCATGTGTGTGAGCTATAACAATGAGTGTGGTGATAAGCAAGCAATTTTAAATAGAAAAGTAAATTTGCTTCTTGGTGACAGAAAACAGTGACCCTTGCATTCACCTGCCTTTGGCATCACCCTGTGAATGACTGGCAGGATCAAACCACAGACACACTCACAGAAGGATTTCACACCAACTTTGTCCAGCATTTAAAATAAGTATTTTGAATGGAGAGCAGTAGTGAATTAAACTCCAGCTTTCTAACATAAATGGGAAATCCAACAGCCAAAACACATTCTGATGAGAATACATCAGAATTAAACTTCAACTCCTTTCTAAAACAAAGTCTTTTAGATGCTAATGGCCATTGTTTTCTCACTTAGTAAGCAAAATTTTCTGCCACAAAAGGTTAGATGATTGCAAAGATTTAATTGAATGTCTAAAAGAAAGGAAAATGTTTCTTAAAAAAGCTAAGATGGACCTCTAACACCATTCCTACAGTAAAACACCCTGTAACAATAGAGATGTGATTTGCTGAAATTAAAATGCTATTATGGTGGAATTAGGGCTTCAATATTTTTAGCAGCTTAAATATGCCTTCCATTTTTAAAGGACATCTGATAACAGATAATTACATTTCATCTCAGAGAAACTGAGTTGTTTTCTGAAGGAAAAATACTTTTCTTTTTTCCCATGAAGGTTAAAACACAGCCATCATTAGTAGCAGCAGAAGGATTCAGGTGCCTACTTCAGCTCAGAGGATTTATATTAGCATATAAATGGCCATTGGTGGCTGCTTGATTTTACCTATTTTATGTTTCAATGTGGCATCAGAATGCACCTAGCAAGAAACATAGGGGGCAGTGAGATATGTGCTCTGAGGAGGAATTCTGTTACATGGTGGTTCTGTAGAAAGGGCATCTTGTTATTAAAAAAAATCACCTGTTGTTATGTTACTGAGTTCTATGTTTACTATATCATTTAAATACTCTAATTAATGAGTTTTTCAGAGCAATATTACACTGTCAGAAGAAGGTGCATTGTTTTTTTGCAGCACTTCTTTCCTGAGAATATGAGAATATGTCAAGGCAGTGCGTTTTCTATATGATAAATACAATTGTTTATTTATTTTATATTTACCTGAAATGTCTCCAAAATTATTTCTGCCTTTTTATTGATGGGGGGAAAAAAAATGGAAAAGCAAGGTGTGGTTATTGCCCTGCCAACACTCCTTTCATGCAATCCATTTCCTCATGGGAGGCAGGCAGGGAAGGAAAGCCACGAGCATCCCCTGTCCTCTGTTCCAGACTGACCTTCAAGATTTCCCACTTTAAAATGTTAATCATCCCGAGTGACATTTCCTGTGTCACTGAGTGGATTGCAGCAGCAGAGGGAGAAACATTCTTTTTAACACCTTTCCTCCCAGCCTGGGAGGGGAGGCTGGAGGCAGGGCAGAGGTGAGCAGAGGGCAAACAGGCTTGGTGCATCCTTATGGGGGAGGTGAGGAGCAAAACAAACCTGCCTTGATGCATGAGGGCAATTGATAAAGGCATGTGGACTCCATGAATCACAGAATCACAGGAAACATCATTAATGTGCATCAGCTATAGCAGGTAACAGCATAAAAATAAGAGAGTCACCATGAAAATGTAACAAACTCCTGATACTGAATGGTCTAAGCCCTGAACTTTTTAGGGCTCTGTAATTATCTGTAATACAGGATGGAGGAGAGCCAGTCTGTGTCTGGGGAGGTTTAAGTTGGACCTTTGGAAGCTCTTCACAGAAAGGGAGGTTGGGAATTGGAGCAGGCTGCCCAGGGAGGTGGTGGGGTCACTGTCCCTGGAGGTGGTGCTCACTCAGTGCCATGGTTGACTTGTAGAGGCAGTGCTAGGTCACAGACTGGACTCAATCATCTCAAAGGTCTTTTCCAACCCAACTGATTCTGTGATTCTGTGGTTCCAACTCTTCTGGAGCACCTGAATCTCTATTAGGGTCTGGCACTCAAGTAACTGAACCAAACCATTCGTGCCTTGATGTTTTGTTTTGAAGAAAGGAATTATACAAACACATCTTGCATGCTATTGATGCATCCTTACACCTAACACATCCATCTCCCATGCTCCAAGAGGTTTTTTAAAATTAGAAAGCAGCCACTGCTGCAGACACTGCTCTCATGGATGCCACTTCTGAATATTCTACCTGCCAGTACTAAGCCCTTTTAATCAAAGCTTAGAATCTTCACTGCTCACCTACATTCCTTCTTCATTTTGGCCTTCATTCACTCAACAACAAAACAATCAGGTCCACAAGGGGCAAAGTAAAACATAATTCCTGGCACCACAAGTACCAATATTTGAAACCCTTGTTGAAGAAGTGCAATCAGAAATTTTTAGATTGGGCTGATTAAAATAGTTATTAAAAATGTTAATGTTTAATTATAAACAAAACATTGGAAGAAATTAGATACCAGTCCCATCACTTTTGAAATTGCCATCTTACTCTCAGTTAATCAAGTCAAAGAAAGGTCAAAGACCTCTATCTTCTAACCAACACAATTCTTGATTCATTACATTAGTCAAAAATTTTAGATTGCAAAAATCTGACATAATCCTACCATCCTATCTGCATCATTATAATTTTTAAATAGATTATTTCATTTCCATGACCTTTGCACTACAGTTTATACTGAATGAAGCGGGGCCAGCACCTTGCAAATGAAACAGGAACCCTAACCAGGCACTCTCTTCTTGATTAAAAGAGCTGCTGAAAATAATTATTTTTCAAATTAGTAAAGACCACTTCTATGGCTCCACTTCTATGGAGAAGCCAACAACAGGAGAAGTGTCTTTGATGGGATTCCTATGCATCTTTATATTCATTTGGAGGAGCTTTGTTGCAGACCCTCTCCCTTTCATCTCACAGAAAAATCTAACATATCTGATCTGAAAAAATAGGGGATTTTAATTCCCAGTACATCTGACTAGGTAAATAAATCATGCTGGTCACTAAAAAACCTTAGTCTGAAAGGGAGCTTTGTTCATTTCCCTTCCTGAAACAGCTGAGAAACTGCAGACTTCACAACAGATTCTATTATTCAGCCATGCACTTTTTGCAAACATAAACATTTGAAGAAAGTATACCTCAGATCAGAAAAATTTTCATTTCTGTGATCTGAAGTTACCATAAAATCCTCTCAAAATATTTTTTTTGAAGATTAGACTCTTTGTAGGCTGCAGCCTCAGTCTGTAAAACACTTTGATCCATTCTCCAGCAATAAGCAAAAGCATTTAGTGCTAGGATACTTCTGAATTCCTGAATTATCTTAAGCAAAACTTAATGACACTCTCTGAACTATCTGCTTTATTTCCAAATACACTTCATGAAATGGAAACCAAACTTTAACCAAAATGGAAAACCCTTCTCTTCAATGAAGATCTAACATAGTGCCCATAAAAATTAAAGATTTTCTAAAAGCAGTGTGCCAGTAATTTATCTTGAGAAACTGCAAGTATTTGCATAAAAAGTTAAACATATATAAGCAAAAGCAATAAACTAGTAAATATTTGGACTAATGCACTTAAGAACATGCTTAGGTACTTGTTGGACTATTTAGAGTTGATGTAATCACTTTTATTCTCTTAATTCATTGGTGAAACAACAAGTTTACCATGTGATCACACACTGTGGAAGCTGAGGAAAAATGGGAGCTGATTTCTGCCTTCAGCTGTAACCTCACAAGCAGAGCTCTCATTTCCTCAAACCCCACCTTCCCCAGTCAAATATAAATACAATATTGTTTGGTACCTCAAGGCAGCAAGGAATGAAATTCCGCTAAAATACTTTAATGGCTTTCAAATTGATACTTAGCATCTTGAAGAAATAAGATTACAAACAACTTAATCACATACATGTTTTAGAAGGGCAAACCATGGTGACATTTGTCTACTTGTTTAGCTGCCTCTCAGTTTAATCTGACATTTCATATGTTCACCATTCCTGTGATTTTCCTTTCCACAGGCTCATTTCCACTCTCCACATGAAATAACTCACTCAACTTAATTTGAGAAAGCAGACCAAAGGCATAGACCAATATAAAGAATAACATTAAAATGTGCTTTAAAGGGACAAAATCAGAGGAGAAAAAAGCCTTGCAAGGAAAGAACCAAACTGTTGCTCAGCACATCCCATGCTGTCCAAAACATACAAATGCTAGAGCTATATTTCTATTTAGTCATTCACATGTAGTGTGTGACTTTAAGTAATAATAATAATAATTTAGGTTTGAAATCAAGTCTACACAGAGTTAGATAATTTAGCACTACTCTGTGGAAAAAAATACCTGATCTGCTTCTTCCTATTGGGAGGTAATTCAATATTGTATTTCAAAAACAACCCAGAAACCTATTTCACATTCTGTTGACTGACTGGATGGGAAATGTACTGCCAAGACAGACAAGTCTCCTGAGTGCAAAAACATCTGTAATCATAATTAAACAATAAAGTGCTGGCAGCATCTGTTTCCTCATATCCCTTCAGGGCTTATGTGTAGCATTTGAGGTGATCTCACCACGCTGGCCAAAAGGGTTAATTACTGTACACTGAGAAGGAGAAAAAGTACCACTCTGAGGGGAAAGTATCACTGAGGAAATGTGCATTACTGGATCAATGGCCATTAACTGGAGAACAGATTCACAGCAGGCTGTTAATGATCAGACAAAGATTACAGTTAGATACATCTCTCTGGTAAGGTCATCTGCTCAGAAGTAATAATAATGATGAGGCAGCACACACTGGAACGGATGTGTAAACAAAACACAAAGAGAAGGAAAGAAAATTATTAAGATGGGGGGGAAAAAATGGTCTCAGCTGATACTTACTCATTCCACTAAGTATTTTAAGTACTGTGAGTCAAGGATAGCAGTGGGGGGAGCTTCTTTGCTTCTTTCTAACCACATTTTTAGCAGATGAAGGATTTTCTCCCCCTTCTCTAGAGGTCTGTGCTGCAAAGCCGCGCACAAAACTTCAGGGGTTTTTAAGGGTTCACAGGGCCAGACACATGCACTCCATTATAACTGTTGAACTTCTAAAAAACGTGTCATTTTGAATTGTGAAGATGAAGTATAACACAGCCAGATATGTTCAGTTTCCCGATGCCTTAAGAATATTTTGTTCGCCGTGCAGTTATCACACGCTCGTTTCTGCGAGGCATTGCTGCCTCTTGTACGTGTCAGCTGAAACGACAGCAGCCCTGCTCAAAGACAGATGATGAACCTCCTGCTGTGCTGGCAAACAGACACTCAACAAGACTTGACTTTCACTGCTAACAGGCATGGACTGTGAACTTTGCAAATGAAGCCTCAGTCTGAGAGAATGTGTCCAAAAAAGCCCAAAGCTTCACTCTCCAAGCTGTAGTCTCTGCCCCCTCAGCTTGGTCAGAGCAGATCTCTCAGCTCAATCAAATTGTGAGTCAAGGAAAGGTTGGAAATGGGAAAAGAGACACGAGTGGACTACTGACAGCCCAAAATAAAACATTCTGGAAAATCAACATTGTTTAATAGAAGCTTAATCTGATTTTCCCCTTAAAATAAAACAACAAATTTGCTTTAGTTTTAAAATATTATACCATTGTTTTGCATAAGGGCTTTTTCTGATAGACTCTGCAGTAACTGAAATAACTTTGTATGCTGAACTTCATTCCACTACAGTAACCCAGAATTTTCTAGTTAATTTACCTAAATAATTACTTGGAAGGCAAGCAGGGAGACAATCCAGGACTATTTCCCAGAAGAGGATGACAGTGATTGTGCACTGATATTTGCATTACTTAAGATAATTGTAGCCTGATGACTGACAAGACCTTCTTAAAACTAAAGAATACCCAAAAAGCTAAAGCATGGAAGTTCCTTTCAAATGCCAGCAGCCAATTCTATCCTTTGGGTCTGCACTCACTTGATGTTTATGGTAATCAAAAAAAGCATTAATCTTTGGTGCTTTTGAACACTCATGTTACATAAGGAAGAACTTTCTCACCACATTTCTAATGGTTTATGGTAAAAGATTTTTTCCAAAAAAGCAAGCAGGAAAAAGCAGCGCAGCATTCTTGATCCTTCAAGGGAGATCTCTATTTTAGCAGCTTTAAGGAAATCTGAGTATGTTCTTTAGTCAAAACTATTCAATAATCAATGGATAAAAGCAGGCTAAGATTTTTTAGTCAGCAATTATCTGAAATCACTACCATTAAAAGGAAAAATAATACCTCAGTAAGTGTTTGTGTCTTATTGATATCTTCAGAACAGAAAATATAGAGAAGCAGAATTAGAGTCTGCTATTTACCACAGTGTAAAGCAAGAGCAAATGTCCTGGATTGCCAAGCAAATTGTATCTATTTGCCATCTGGGTGGCAGTTGTCTCCTGTTCAGGGGGCAGTTTTCCTTGTCTCCTCCACACCCAATCTTCTCCAGGGGAGACACCTGCTGATAACAGGGATTGAATGTCCCTGCAGGGCTGATAAGAGCCCCAGCATCCCACTGGGAGCTGTGAGCCCAGAGGGAGGAGCCAAGCATTCCTACCCGGATAGAATCTGGAGATTCTGGAACACCAGCACGGCTTCTCCACTGCATTCCCAGAGGAGCAGCAGCTGCCTCTGCCCCTGGATCTCCAGAGGATTCTGCACCTTTCTCCAGGATCCCTGCTCCAGCAGAACCACCCCTGGCACTGCAGGAGGGCTGAGCCACAATTCCAATGGCCCTGCTGCAGCACCCTGACCCACAGGGTGTCAGGCTGTGCTCTGGCTCTGGCAGGGTTGGTTTAGTTCACTGCATTCTTTATTTTATCCTTTTATTTTCTTCCCTGCTCCCATATTTTTCCTGAGAGCCCCTTAATTTAAAATTTATAGCAATTTGGAAGGAGGGAATTTACATTTTCTGTTTCGGGGAGGATCCTGCCTTCCTTAGCAGACACCTGGCTTTCCAAACCAAGCATCTGCCCAAACAGAGTAAAACCACACAATTCCAGAAGGCTTCAAGCATTTGTCCAGAGTAACCCCACACCTCAGCAGAAGGCTTCAGGAGAGCAACTGAAGAACAAGAAGGGAGATGCTTGAAGCATTCTGAAGTGGGATGATGTTACTCTGCATGAAGCCTGAAGCCTTAGTACAGAAGCAATTCTAAAATACAGTTTGAAGATGCCTCAATCCAGAGTGAATGAATGTCCCCCAGTGGGATCTCAGTGATTTTGGGAGCCTTTTCTTTGAACATTGCCATGGTGAAGCTCTTCCATATGGAACAGCTCCACTCAGCCTGGTAGGGTTGGATTTCCTTCCTGACCTGACAGGAGCAGCAGCAGCAAAGATTTTAGCACCATAAAAAAACAAGAGAACTGTAACAAAAAAGATGGAAGCTTGTCAGTGGTGTATTTTCTGGAAAAATCCCTTTGCCCAGGATTCTTCTCCTGGGAAGCTGAGAAGCTTCAGAGAAAAAGGAAAACAATATTATCTCATTTGCTTCTCCTGTGTTTTGCTGTCTTGGAATGTGTTTGGACACTGTTTACCAACAGGAGACTGTTTAATTGGTTTCATGGGAATTGTTTTGAATTAATGACCAATCAGGGCCAAGCTGTGTTGGGACCCTGGAGAGAGTCAGGAGTTTTCATTATTATCTTTTATCCTTCTGTGAGTATCCTTTCAGTATTCTTGAGTATAGTTAAGTATAGCATTCTTTTATATCATATAGTATCATAAAATAATAAATTAGCCTTCTGAGAACTTGGAGTCAGATTCATCATTCCTTCCTCCATCTGGGGAACCCCACAAATTGAATAGCAGCTGACCAAGCCCTCCTGCAGACAAACTCTCTATTAAGACTGAATCTGTTCTGATTTCCTTTTTATCTACCACAATGAACAACCTGTGCCTGAAGATTATCTGGTCATTTTAAAAAAACCCACATAAATTGATAGAATTTTTTAAAAAACAGCAAACTCAAATTTAAAGCATTGTATTTATCACTATAAACATAGTGAGAGTTGTTATGAAAGCACCAAAGATGAAGCTTCTTTCAGTGTTTTGTTCATTCTATATTTGCTAGCTTTCTATGCAGCCAGGCAATCTGAAATGTACAGCTAGAAGAATGTGGGGAGGGGTTCCAAATGAAAAAGGAAACAGGAATAAAATTCAACATAGATCTCCTCTAGTAAGTATACAATATTTGATTAATGGAAGACCTCACCTCAGAGCTGCACAAAACAGTGCAAAAATAACATCCTCAAAGAACTCCTACAGCATCTGTGGGAATTTGTTGGAGCAGCAATTCTATTCTTTTCTGTAGTCTCATGTGCTAGAGGGAAGAAAATAGGCAATTATGAATGGATCACGGAATTTCTTTTTATATGCATGGTAGGGTAAGTCCTACTTCCTGTTCAATGGAAATGCCCTGGCATCTACATTCACAACTGCAATTTTATATAGGTTTTGGATAAAATTATTCTGCCTATACTAATGTAATTTAGAAGAAAACACAATAAAACAAAAGAAAACCGAAAAAGAATTATACTCTTAAATCTTCCCAGACATTGAAGGCTCTTAGTATTATGAAATAAAACCCAAAATTAAATTAATGCTATTTGCACCTACTTTCATAGAACAAATAATCTATAATTAGGTAAAGTGATGAAATTAATATGTTAAGCATATATATCTACCTTATAGAATGCAGGACCTAGTTGGCTTATCTTTGTTGTTTTTAGTACAATTTCACATTACAAATCATAGTTTTGTACATGGTGTTAAAAAACTCCCACAGATTATAATCTCTGTCAAAACCAACCTACATTTCTATTATAACACTGCAAATCTGAAAGGGTAATACGACAGACTTAAATTATAAAATAATCCCAAGTACTTTTTCTCCATTTGGAAATACAAAAAGTGCAACATTTGGAAATTCAAAAAGTTCATTGTTACACGCACATTCAAAATTTCAATACATAGTGGAGGTAATGCAATATTTCTTCTTTCCCAAAGGCAGAAAGATAGATTAATTAGAGATATGTCAGCGTGCTGGTCTACACTCTCTCACTCTTTCACAAAAAGTGCAACATTTGGAAATACAACAAGTTCATTGTTACATGCACATTCAAAATTTCAGTACAAAGAGAAAGTAATGCAAAATTTCTTCTTTCCCAACAGACAGAAAGATAGATTAATTAGAGATATGTCAGTGTGCTGGTCTTCACTCTTTCACAAAACGTGCAACAATTTGGAAATACAGCAAGTCCATTGTTGCATGCACATTCAAAATTTCAGTACAGAGAGAAAGTAATGCAAAATTTCTTCTTTCCCAACAGACAGATAGATTAATTAGAGATATGTCAGTGTGCTGATCTACACTCTTTCACTCAGCTGGAGGCAGGTGAAATCATCTCACCGTGTATGGATCTCTCCAATACCACTGGTTAAAAAAAAAACCCTGCAGTTAAGAAATGCCTGGCTAATAATATATTTAAAACCCCACCTGACACGATAAATGAAAGAGAATAAATGTATACAGCGAGTGAAACTTCCAGGGAACAGGGGGAGGCTTCAACACTTTTGCTGACAGTGACTTTGCTGTCAGTGGCCCGTCTCTCTTGGAGGCAGCTGTCAATCAGAGCCCAGCCTGCTCCCCCAGAGGAGTTCATTGTGCCTGCAGACAGCTGTGGAATAACCGCTCCTAGGCGTCGGGGCTGCAGATGGAGTGGATCTGTCAATCATTGTCACTAATTATTAACTTCTGTCACTCAGAGCAAGGCAACATATCTCTGCCTGATCCTCTGTGATTTGATCTGCCGCGCCACCTCGGAGACAGGCGGTTCAACCTTTCATTATGTGTCACACGCTGAGCTCTGCTGGGTCAGCCCTCCTGGCTCCCTGCTCCTGCAGAGCCCTGCTCCAGCCTGGCAGAGAGGAGCTGGGGCCAAGGACACGCTCAGCCTTCAAATGCACTGGTCACTCCTGGTAGGAATGAACACTCCAATTTAATAATTAAGGGGGTTTATTGAGGAATCAAAGCAGAAATTTGGGAAAAGCCGCAAGCAATTCGACTCTGGTGGCGATCAGAGTTGGGGAAAGCCAGGGTTTGGCTTCTCTTACACCAAAGTCCCTGTGGGTCTCCAAATGTCATTTCTAAGGGGTTTCTTTTATCTTGTTTTTGTCAGGAAAATTAATGCACAAACACCAGAGGTTTATGTCCCAAAAGGAGACAGAGGAGTCCTGGAACTTTATTCCAATCAAGGGAGAGCCCATGGGGCATCCCCTGGGGTCTCTCCAGTTTTGGAGGACACAGCCTCCTTTTTATCCCAATTTCCCAGCTGCATTTCCCTTCTCTCTTTCCCCATGGCTGAGGTACTTGAGAGGTTCAGACTCCCCAGAACACCTGATCCCAAAGATTCCCCTCTAATGTACAACCCTCCCTTTTCATTTTTAATTCTTATGGAATTTAGGGGTTTTTCTTCCCCATTGCTTCTTTCATCTCTCAATGTCTAATTCCATCTATCAGCCAACCTACAGTTTATTTGTAAAGGCAAATATCTTCTTCCATTCATCAATCAGTGGAATCCTTCCCATTGTTTCTTTTATCTTTCAGAGCTAGTTTCATCTGCCAGCAGAGCCCCAGCTTGTTTGTAAAGACAAATCCACTATTCCTCTCATTTTTGTCTTTTGGGCTCTGGAAGGGGCCCTTCTTTAGCACATTATTGTAGGTTTTTTTCTTTCTTGCTGCTGCGTTTTTTGTAACTGGTGAATAACTGCCGAAATCTTCTCAGGTGAAAATCTTCTGGGATAAACTTCTGGCATCAAATATTATCTTATTGACGATGCCTGTGAAAAATGCACATTTTATGATTGGCTTTTTGCAAATATTAAAATGACTATTATATGTGTTGTGTTAGAAAGTGATGTTGTATAAATTCTCTTAAGTAGTGTGTTAAGTATAGTTTTAGGTTATAACATAATGTAAAATAGAAACTGTGTTATGTAAGATACTTTTTTTAAAGATGGGACTCACAGCAAGCTAGCAGCCACTGGACATCTAAGTCTTTCAGAGTAAAAGAATTTATTGCCCCATTATCAGAAGAAATGAACTTATTCCTGCCTTGCTCAGCCCTGAAGATGCTGTCAGGACTCAGAGGAAGAAGCTGACACTGCCCAGACAGAATCCTGTGTGTGAATGGAATTGATGCATCATGGATGAGGTGTGTGAATATGCAACAGGCTGTTGCTTTTAAGGGTTAATCCTCTGTTAATGTGGCTCCTTTTTTGGGCTTATTTTGCCCAGAAAAGGCACCTGGACTGTCAATAACTCTTTGTTTCTATTGTCTCATATTGTCCTAATCCAAACTGTCCAAATTATTATTACTCTAATTACATTGCTATTTTAATAGCCATTTTTATTACTATTAAAATTTTAAAAACAAATGATTGGTGCTTTTCACAATGCCAATCAAATGCCTCCTGCTGGGGTCTTGTTAGACAAAAATATCCCTTGAAATATCCATCTCTGGAGACAGTGTCCTCCTGGTGTTTGAATCTCCATCCTTATCACTTAGCCTGTTGCTGCTTTTTGCCCCACACTGGCTTTAGCACACAAAATGCTGTGGTTTTTAATTTCCTTTCCACTCCTCTTCTAGAAGTATTTTGAAGCTGGGGAAGTGAAATATGGGTCTCCTCCAGCCAGTTCTCATAAGCTCTTGGAGATCTATTTCACACCTAAGAGAGCTCAGTTACCTTAGCAGGCATAAAATCAGCAGGATGGCTTCTGTGGTAGTGTTGCAAACAAAAAGGTTTTAATAAAAAGCAAAATAACAAAATAATAATATATAATATTTATCTCATTACAAAGAAAAAGTGAGCCAGGTGTAAGAGGCCCTCACAAAAGCAATTACTTTCTTTGTTCTCTTCTTTTTCTAGCAAATTGCTTAAGTGAGATTTTTTGACTTCTGGCCAATTGGCCATCCTTAAGTTTGTGGTGTAGTCCCCCAAGTCCTATTGAGGAGAGAAACTTCTGGGTTTCTTTTTAAGGGCACAAAGGACAGTTTGGTCACAGTCAACAGTGGGCACATTCCTGTAGTGCAGCATAGAAATACCTCAGTTTTAAGAAAGTTTTAAAAATAATCTAAATTTTAAAAATCATCTTAAAAATCAGTTTTAAAAATCATCTAAGTAGAAGCCAAGCAGGTCAGATTGTCACAAGATGAAAAGACTCAGAGAATTCATTTCATCATCTTGTGCAAGGATCATCTTGGAAAGAACAGAAAAAGACAAATATTGTGCAGGAATGTGTGTGAAAAGAGACAGGACTGCATGAGTATGAATTAGACACAGGGTGAAAAACCACAAATGCATCAGCACTTTGCAATAGTAGAGGTGATCCATTTCCAGCAGTGCCCTGTCCACAGCCTCTTGGTACTTGTGAATATTTCCAGACAAAACCCAATTTACCTGAGCACAGGGCACACTTAAAAAGTTAATGGGTTCAAGAAGGCATTAATGGTTGAAATACAGAATTAGTGCATCCCATTTCCAGTGTTATCTGTCTGGAAGTCTCCTAGAATGTTTAACTGAAAGGTTTTAAAGATTCAAGTAGTTCAGAATTGCTAAGATTTTGTTTTCATCTTAAATTCTATTAACTCTTTCACCCAACACCACTTAGCCTGACCATATTTTAATAATTAGCTATGCCAGTTTATTTACTTTGCTTCCAATTAAAAAAAAAAAAAGTATCAAGAAAGTTTGAATTTTAAAGATTTTTCCATACTAAAGGATGCAGATCCTACTCAGCCCCGGATTTAGTGCTTCTCTCTCTCCCTAAAAAAAACACCAAAAAAACCAAAAAGCCCCACAAAAAACCAAAACCAAAAAAAAACCCCAAAAAAACCCAAAAATAAAACCCAAAAACCCCCATAACAACAACAAAATCCAGCAAGTAAACAATAAAAAATAGACTTATTTACATATTTACTTTTTAACACTCATTGCTGTCTTGATGGGTCTCTTGAAGATCCTTCTCCATTTTTCTCAGAATACTTCCAACTGAAAACCAAATCAAATTTCAAATTGGTAAACAGAATAATAACAAGGAAAATCTGAAAAGGGGAACCATTATTGGAAATGGCAAAACAAACCATATATTATGTGATTATATTATTATGGAGGTTTGATATTCCAATTTTATTTCCTCACACAAGCCCATTGAATAGAACATACATTTCAGTGCCTCTAATTACAGGGACTTTTGATAATGTAGAGGGTTTTTTTGGAAATAGGAACAAAAAGAGACCATGAGATTATTTCTCTTTGGACCCAGACCATCTGTTGTCATTACAGGTCAAAGAACATTTAATTTCCTTTCATTACCTTTGACAACAAGAATCCCTAACAGAATTTTAGTTGAAGAAACTTTTATAAAGTATTACAAATCAAATAAATTGCATCTGAACCTCTAAATGCAACACAGTGGAAAACACAATAGTTCTTTATTTTATCAGCTGTCTGGTCATATATACATCATCTATAACTAAAACCAAAAGTATTGAGAATGCTATTTATCCAGAGTTAGCAAAAGGAATTATTTGACAGCTGGAAATGAAAAATCACTAATAAGCATTACAGTGTATTGCAGAGTTTAAACAATGTGATTAAGGAAACTTTTGCAATAATAAGGAGTGTATGCAATTCTATTTTACCTTGCTAAAAAAATTCCTTTGGGATTTCCTACTCTGTTATACAATAACTAAACTGGAATATTATGTTAAACAAGCCTCACATTCTACCTGTGTTCAGTATATATTTAACACTAAGAAATAAAGTTCTTTCAACTTATTGCCCTTCACTAAAGTATCCATATTTTCCCTCAAATTATTTGCCCAAGGCAGTAAGTAGAGCAGAAGGAAAGTCTAAAAGCCCTAACTAATGCTTTGGCCACTTAGATGTTTAAGACATGCACTGTAAACACATTTAAACCATCTTTACAAACCTATTTTTAAGAGATGAAACTAGAAATTCTTCAGAAAGACTGAGTAGAAATTTCAGGGAGGGAATACAGTGAAGAGATGGTGGGAAATAAAGAATTTACTATTTTCTCCTGCTGTGAGAAGCCAGCAACAAAACAAAACCTAAAGGAACAAACAAATCCTGCAGCATAATTCTTCATGGAAAAACCCAAAAATGCAAGAACAGCAGCACAGACAACAATTACATTGTCTATACTGCTGTCTCAATGTTTTGAGAATCAAAAGCAATACAAACAGAAATCAGGCAAGATATGCCAAGAAGAAAGTGCAGATAAGAAGAGCAAAATTTGTCACTTATGCTATCTGCTGTGGTCACCAAAACATTATCAGGAGACAGAAATTAGATCAGATGGCTGTCACTGAAATGTAAGATTTGACAAGAGCCTCACATCACCTAGAAAACACCACACTTGATATTGTGTTCCTAAGTTATATTGAATTACAGTTTCTTTAAAGTTTAAAGTTTGAAAATTAAGCCTGATTTTCAAATTGAATTTTTGTTCCTTAATTAAGTTTACTTAGGCACTATCTGAAAGTATTCACTGATGCTATCAATGTCTTTTGAACCAGCAGCTTCACTACATCCAAAGCAGAGACAATTACTTAAAGTCTTTTAAGTCAAAATCCTCAAATTTAAAGTTTTCTATAAATTTCTTCAGTTTGTGTATTGAAATGTGCAAATCATTAGCAAGTATTCTGGCCATACAGCTGCAAATTGCTATTTAGCCCTCAGTAAATCCAGATACACAAATGCTTTCTAGACAAGTACAGTGTTCTGGTAAGTTCTAAAACACAATAAAATTTTCAAAGGAAACAAAGTACACACATGCAGAAATAATGATTTCCAAGCTCTAAACAATTAAAGGATTACCTAGTACTATTTTAAATACTCAAAGTTCAAAATTGTATGCATTTGAATCAGCACTTGCAGTCCTTGTGCTTTCACAGAGTTATGAAGCAATGATGCAAAATCACAGAAATACATCCAAATCTAGTTCTTGGTTTTGATCAGATTTTAAACCCAGCCACAAGCAGGTTAAATTCATAGTCCTGTAGAACTGCTGTTTATGTTTTTTATAAACCATAAAACTTTATGTTTTATGGTTTAAAATCTGCTCAGATTTTAAACCCAGCCACAAGCAGGTTAAATTCATAGCTCTGTGTAACTGCTGTTTATGTCAAGTAGGTTGTCACAGGAACATGAGGTGAGAGTTTATCCTACATTTCAAATTTATTTCAGCCAGCTGAGGCAAATCAAAATCTCCAATGCTCTCTCCTTTATGGAGTCTTTGGTTTAATCACATTTCAACTTCCAGTGCTGCTCTTCAAACCATTCCTGGATTCAACATCTTTCAAATACAATCAGTAGAGGAAATGAGACAGGAAAAGCACCTGTCTTGACCACTTGGTTTAGAAAACACTGCACTCAGTCTTGGCAGTTCATGTTTTGAGACAATTAAAAATGGCAGGAACCCATAACTGCTGTTCCCAGCATCAATAAGTTTGATTGGTTTGGTCATGTACACAGGCAGGAAGAATTAAATGTTCCTCTGTCAAATCTTCAGAAAAAGGAAATTACAGAACTCATAGAAGAACCATTCAGCAATGAATTTGTAAGTGGGACCTAATTCCCAAATGCTCCACTCAGTCAGCCCTGAGTTCCCTGAGTGTCTAAATTTCCACTGGCCAAGTTCCTGGTGCTCTAGAACTCCTGCCTGAACCTTCTCCTTGCTCTATTCTGCACAAAAAAATAATAAAAAAAAAGACTGGCCTGCCTCAGTTGCTTAATGTAGTCAGACATCCAAATCCTTAACAAAGTAGAATCTTAACCCATTATTTATTTGCTTTGGTATTTTCTCTTTGCTGTTTAAAGCAATTGGGTAAACAGGCCCTTGTGGAGCCAGTTCTGGTCAGTGGGCATTTTTCACATGGCACAATGAACACGAGATATTTAAGATTGCACTCCCCATGTCAGTGTAAGGAAATGCAAAGGCTTTCCAGTGTCATCATTGCAAAAAGGACAGAATATATGCTGTGCCACAAAACATAAGATATGAGAGCTACAATGCTGAAATGGCAGCCTACTGTGAACCTGCCCTTTTTGGCTTTCTCCAGCTTCAGTTCTCCCTTCCCTGAAGGCCTCCCATGCTTCCATTTAACACCAATTTTTTTCCCTTTATCAACAGTTGCAAATACACATAGCTAGCTAAGAAGGTACAACATGGTAAAGACCATAAAGGAACTGGAACTCTATTCAAACTCCAAGAGGATTTTAGATATTGCAATAAAGAATCTGAAGCATTATTAAGTGACCAAGGATGAATACCTTTATCATTGCAAAAGAAGAGTTGTGTAGCACGCACATCATGTAAAGATGCTGAAACAATCAGGAATAGAAAATGAGCACAAGGTAGAAAATTTTTAGAATTAGGCTAATATTATAACTCCTGTGCTGTCACTATAATGATGGAGAACAGCACCAGAAGAATATTCATTCAAGTAATGCCTTTCCTAGGCTAATAGAAAAATATTATTCTAATGTTGAAAATGAACATCCTGCCCTGTCCAAATCAGAGAAACAATTTACAAAACAAAATGTCACATTTGCAGCAGTCCCAGGGGGACATTTTCTTATTCCTCAGAGAGCTGAAGCTGGTAAAAATGATCATAATTTTTATTATTGCAACAACAACAACAACAACAACATTTCATACTGAATAAGCAGGGATGCTTTGTGCTCTCACAGAAATGCAGGGATAGTCCTAATGTTTGATTCTGAATGTGTCTGTCAGGAAACAAACGCGAGCCTTCAGCAGCCTGATTAGTTTCACAGTCACTCCAAGGAGCTATCAGCTTCCCAGCGTGAAGTTCTCCTGCATCGCTGCTCCAAGCCTTGAGGCAAAGGATTCTAATAATGACTCACAGTGCCGTGACTGAGGCCACACTTCTGCTCTGCTGAGCTGCTTGCTGAGAGGGACTGCATACTCCCTCATTATCATTTTACAGTGCTTTTTTATTATTATTATTATTATTATTTATTTTTGTTTATTCTTTTGTATTCCTGTTCCTTCCTCCAAATGCTTGGTGCATTGCAGTGAGAGTGCTGAGTGCTACCACCAGGACAGAAGCCATATGCTCATGGTTAATAACCTTCTGCTGTGAGGGAGCCACACAACTTCAGGCAGGGTATTATGTGGGAGAATAAGTTAAGATACAGTCTTCTAGCACACCCTAAGAAATAGATGTAGAGGTCCTCCTTCCTACCTCTGTTACTCTACACATTTCTCTTTTGTTAAGGGAATTATGCAGGATTAAAAATAAAACAAGTAAGGGTAGGTGACTCAGCTGCACCCTAGCAGCTAGGATGAAAAACCAGATCTTTTTATGCCCCTACCTATTTATTATGCAGTGCTGGAACAGGAATTTATCTAGTCACACAACTTCAGGCAGAGTATTATGTGGGAGAATAAGTTAAGATACAGTCTTCCAGCACACCCTAAGAAATAAATGTAGAGGTCCTCCTTCCTAGCTCTGTTACTCTACACATTTCTCTTTGGTTAATGGAATTATGCAGGATTAAAAATAAGACAAGCAAGGGTAGGTGACTCACTTACTTAGCTGCACCTTAGCAGCTAGGATGAAAAAATCAGATCTTTTTATCCTCCTACCTATTTCTTGTGCACTGCTGGAAGAGCAATTCTTCTAGTCACACAACTTCAGGCAGGGTATTATGTGGGAAAATAAGCTAAGATACAGTCTTCTAGCACACCCTAAGAAATAAATGTAGAGGTCCTCCTTCCTAGCTCTGTTACTCTACACATTTCTCCTTTGTTAATGGAATTATGCAGGATTAAAAATAAAACAAGTAAGGGTAGGTGACTCAGCTGCACCCTAGCAGCTAGGATGAACAAAACAGATCATTTTATGCCCCTACCTATTTATTATGCACTGCTGGAACAGGAATTCATCTAGTCACACAACTTCAGGTGGGGTATTATGTGGGAGAATAAGTTAAGATACAGTCTTCCAGCACATCCTAAGAAATAAATGTAGAGGTCCTCCTTCCTAGCTCTGTTACTCTACACATGTCTCTTTTGTTAATGGAATTATGCAGGATTAAAAATAAAACAAGCAAGGGTAGGTGATTCACTTACTTAGCTGCACCTTAGCAGCTAGGATGAAAAAATCAGATCTTTTTATGCCCCTACCTATTTATAGTCACACAACTTCAGGCAGGGTATTATGTGGGAGAATAAGTTAAGATACAGTCTTCTAGCACATCCTAAGAAATAAATGTAGAGATCCTCCTTCCTACTCTGTTACTCTACACATGTCTCTTTGGTTAATGGAATTATGAGGATTCAAAATAAAAGAAGCAAAGGAAGGTGATTCACTTATTTAGCTGCACCTTAGCAGCTAGGATGAACAAAACAGATCTTTTTATCCTCCTGCCTATTTCTTGTGCACTGCTGGAACAGGAATTCCTCTGGAATGTGATGAATGTTGCTTAAACCAAAATGTGGCTGTACCAGTTCCATCTCACACACACACAGAGTGTTACCCATTTCCCATTTATTAATCATTTGGCAGCATCAACTCAACAAACATCATGGACAAAATTGGCACCAGACTTTAAATATTTCATGCTGCTATGCCACTCTGATAAAATGTCCCAGCATTTCAGGACACATCTGGATTACATGCAGTTCATGTGGTGATGATACTATTTTCTCTTTATTCATTCTTCATGTAATTAGAAACCTCTTGTTATTTTAATGTTCTTTACATAAGATCTAGATTTACTCGAGTGCTAGCACACCTCATAATTACTTCTCTAGAGAGGAAGCATGACAATAAAAAAATGAAATATTTAGAATATGCACATGTAGTTCTGATTTACTGAATCCCCAAACAAAACCAGGAAATAAAAAGTGATTTTAAGGCAGATAGTAAATGGATAACATGACTAGACTATCATATGAGGAATCCTGAAGTTGCCTTACAGATATGCCATCTACATGTTTAAAACTAAACAGAAAGTTTACAGATCTTCTATAGAGCTACAAATTTATATTTTTATATATATTTTTAATCTATCTATCTATCTATACACACATCATTCCACTATCAGACATTAAAAAGGAAATTCAGAGAGAGTAAAAGGTGGGAACTTCAATAAAATTGCAGCAAACTTTTCCTGTTTTATCAAGAATTACACATAGTAGCTCCTGTACAGGATTAAAAGGAAGGAATCATGCAAAAGCTGGAAAATATGTGATCAGCTTGGGATGTCTTCCCAAACCTGTGAGAGAATGTTGGTCTGAAAGGTGCAGGGCTGGATCATGAAATTCAGAGCTTCATTTAAATTGACACTGTCCTTATGCTATTTGCAGTTAAACTTTGAGAAAATGATATGGTCTTGGCATTTTAAATAAGTGTATTCTGCAAAAGGCACTACCAGAAAAAACAGAAAGAATGTAGCACAGAGGAAAATGATTACCCAACTTTTCACTGAAGGACTTTGCTGCAGACACAGAAGTAATAAAATCATTTTTTTGTGTGTGTGTGTGTTGAAAGCATCTTTTCCAAAGACAAGACTCCCCCAACAACTCTTACATTCATTTACTTTTGATGTATTTCAGGGATCATCCTCTCCTCAAACACTAATGCTTTAAATGTCACCACACCTGGTGACACATCCTTCTTACACAAACACACCTGCACAAAAATAAACCTTAAATAAACCTTGAACTTTCTCCTGCTCCTTGAGTTTTCTGATTTATTTTCTTTTATGATAAACTGCTGAGATTATCAAGCATTTCTGAAAGTCAATGCAGGTTTTGAAGCTTTTTTAATAATATCACCAAACCATCTACTCCATTGGAAATATATTTAAATTAGGTAGACTTGAAAATCCTATAAAAACAAATAATTTAATAAAGTCAAATGTAATCATTGTGATTTTTTTTCTGATTTGATTTCTGATTTTTTTAACTGAACTGACCAACCAACTGTGTTTTCCAGCCTAGTCCACTCTGTGATTCTGTGGTTCTGTATGCAGGAGAGGCAGATTAGGGCAGTCACTTCCTAACCTAAAGTTGCTATCACTGTGCTAATTGTCACTTATGAAAACTGACATCATTCCTTGTGACAGCAGAATGATGTTTAATCATCTCATGATAATCGCATTAGCTTATAAGGGAGTCTTTTCCAGAAAGCAATTCTTTTAATCAATGCTCAATCAGGTAAGTTATCATCCCTTATCAATTGTCTTTAACAGCAATTAATTAGAAGCAGTTCCTGAACACTATAAGATCAATGCTGACAAGAGGAGGGCACTTCCTGTTCAGTGAGAAAATTCAATTTTCGGTAGTTCAGAAGCAGGAAAAAATATATATGTAAAGTCATTTAGAAACAAAAAACACAGTGAAAAGTAAATTTCTTCATCACTGTTAGAGGTTAGGGGTTTTTTCTTTTTTTTTCCTTTTCTTCTCTCAGGGAATTTTCTCCCATTTGTTGCCTAAGAGATGGAGATGAGGAGACTTAAGAGAAGTGGTCAAGGTGAGGGGAGGGTGCAGCTGGAGGCGTCTCTTAGCCTGGGGACTTTGGGAAGGGCAGAGATCCCGAGGGATTTAGGGAAGGGCAGAAATCCTGAGGGATTCAGGGAAGGGCAGAGATCCTGAGGGATTCAGGGAAGGGCAGAAATCCTGAGGGATTTAGGATGGGAAGTGCAGAGATCCGGAGGGATTCAGGATGGGAAGTGCAGAGATCCGGAGGGATTTTAGGAAGGGCAGAGATCCCGAGGGGTTTTGGATAGGAAGTGCAGAGATTCGGAGGGAATTTAGGCTGGGAAGGGCAGAGATCCTGGGGGATTTAGGGAAGGGCAGAGATCCGGAGGGAATTTAGGAGGTGCAGAGATCCGGAGGGATTTTAGGAAGGGCAGAGATCTGGAAGGATTTAGGGAAGGGCAGAGATCCGGAGGGCTTTTGGGAAGTGCAGAGATCCTGAGGGATTTTAGGAAGGGCAGAGATCCCAGGGGATTTAGGGAAGGGCAGAGATCCCGAGGGATTTAGGGAAGGGCAGAGATCCTGAGGGGTTTAGGGAAGGGCAAAGATCCCGGGGCATTTTAGGAAGGGCAGAGATCTGGAGGGATTTTAGGAAGGCAGAGATCCCGGGAAATTTAGGAAGGGCGGAGATCCTGGGGGATTTAGGGAAGTGCAGAGATCCCGAGGGATTTAGGGAAGGGCAGAGATCCTGAGGGGTTTAGGGAAGGGCAGAAATCCTGAGGGATTTTAGGAAGGGCAGAGATCCCGGGGCATTTCAGGAAGGGCAGAGATCCCGAGGGGTTTTTAAGAGGAACAGAGATCCTGGGGGATTTAGGGAAGTGCAGAGATCCTGGGGGATTTTAGGAAGCGTAGAGATGTGGAAGGATTTAGGGAAGGGCAGAGATGTGGAAGGATTTAGGGAAGGGCAGAGATCCCGGGGATCCAGGCTGGCCCCGCGGGGCTCGGCTCCCTGTTCCGTCCGTTCGCAGCCGGGGCAGGCGGAGGCAGCTCCGGTGCTGCTCCCGGGAATTCGCTGCGAGCTCCGTCCTCGGCTGAGGCTCCGCTCGGAGCAGCCGAGAGCCGGGACCCCGATCCCCCCGGGAAGGATCCTCACGGTCTGCTGGGGCTCAGGGGAAACCCTGACCCGCTCCCCACCCCTCCAGGAGAGCGTCATTTCTGTTACAGATACATATTATAATATAGATACACATTATAATATAGATACACATTATAATATTGGCTTTTCGCGAATATTGAAATGGATTCTGTATGTGTGATATCAAAGCAACTTTTGTTGTAAAGATATCGTTTTTATTTCTGTTGTTAATTAAGCTTAGACATGGTAGTGAAATAGCTGATATGTTTGCATTAAAATGCCTGCTTGGGTGGGATAACATCCCATGAACACAGGATGAGGACAGCTGTACAGAAGTGCCAACCAGCAGCACTCACCATCTGAAGACAAAATTGAACAAAATTTAAATTTAACAAAATAAATGAAGGACTTCGAGAACCAAAAATTTTAGTTTTTTTTTTTTTTAAATGAAGAACTGAAAACCTCAGGAAATTTTCACTCCACACTGCTGATGGGTGATTGAAGATGTGGCTTTATTAAGCTGTTGTTTGGCAACTATATTATCATTTACATCAGTTTTTCTTGTGCAATAAATTAGCAGCTTTTTGATATAATGGGAAGTTTATTAGGAAATACTTTCAATTCTCTGAAACAAGTTAGTACTTATCCACCTCCAGCCCAGAAACAGAAGACATCAGCTGACAGCGGTTCACAGAGGGTTTTCAAGTCACATATCATAACTTTTGTTCATAAACATTAAAGTACATTGCAAATACACAAACGTGTAAAAACTGAGACTAATTAGATAAACTTTCTGCCTTACAGCTCTATCAGAGTGCAATATTCTTTCAAAGAGAACAAGGCAGCCATCTAGAGGACATGAAAGATAAACTATCTACCTTTGGATCACAGGGGAGCACTGAACAACCAATTCACTCACTGCAAACCAAAAAGAATGAAATGGATCCACACGACTTTCACCCACCAGGCAGTTTAATATCACTTGGTATTTCAACTTATTTCCTCTTTGACTTTCTCTTACAGATTTCAGATCAAGAATAATCAGTTAGCAGCCCAAAAGGGTGGAGAGACTGATGGTGGGAGAGGGATGGGCACAACATCAGCAATGGAAACTTGATTGTAAAAATCAAAGTGAAGCAAAATGTGGACAGACTGTGATAGATTATCTTTTATTTACCCCTAAGTGACATAAAAGCAGGGAATCAACATCATTCCCTTAATGTTTGTTATGTCACAGGGTAAAAAGTTTTAAAAACATTTTGTTAGGTAATTACAGATTATATATACAGATTATATATAACCATATATTATGAGACAGCACTTTCCATGACACCCTTCAGGCTCCTGTTCCCCAGTCTGTCCGAGGTTACCGTTCCCAGTAAAATCCAACACTTTGTTGCGTTTCACAGTCGGTGATTGCCCCATCCTCTAATTAGTCACGGTCTTGCTGCAGGGCCTCTTCCTTCGAAGGAGTTGACATCTCCGAATTTAGCATCATGTGCAAGCTTAATTAATGTTCCTGCAAGTCCAGCTTCCAGCTTGTTTATACAGACAGCACAAGAGATTTTTACCAAATGTAAACCTCAAAACCCGCCAGCATTCAGAAAAGGCACCTCTAGAACTCCGCTTTTAAAGGCTATGTTTCTCCTCCCACGGTTTCCACAACTTTCAGGGTAAAAAACTGTGCTGGGAGGGCAGAGAATAGCAAGAAAAGGAAAGGAAGGGAGAAGATGGCCACATGCACAGCAGCAGGGGTCAGTGCAATCGCATTTTTTAGAGTCTTCCTGCGTTACCAGAGCGCCGTCTGCTGCGAGCGGCTGCTCCAAGCCCAAAACTCAAACCCGCTATTCGGCACCGAAGGGAACACAAAATCTTCCCTCAATGAGAAAAAACCACGCACACACAGGCGTCTGTTGTGGAGCCTTACAGGCGTCTCGCTGTTCGGCACCGAAGGGAACACAAAATCTTTCCTAAATGAGAAAAGACGCACACGCAGGCGTCTGTCCGTCCGGCAGCTCCAGCACCGCCGCACCGCGCATTTGAAACCCTAAAAACTCCTCTCTGGGCCCCTTCTGCCAAGCCAGCAGGGTCTGCTCTGCCCCTTGGAGCTGCCTGCAAGCAGAGGGCATTGTCTGATCCAAAGGGGATCACCTTCAGCTGGCCATGCCATTGTTTTCCAGGTGTTCAGTACCTGAGGGATCTCAGAGCTGCTTTCATTTTGATCTCAGAGTTTCCATATTCTCAAAATCTTTTGCCAGGCAATCATATTGATCAGGCTTTCCTGTTTCACCTTCCCCAACAGGGCAGCAGATACAGAGCAAGAGATGCAGTGAGGAGGGGTTTTGGGGTCTGTGTTCCAGCCAAGGGTAGGTGTATTACACCTTCAGAAGAGCAGTGATGCTGCCTTTGATTGCTCTGCCCCTCTTCCTGGGCTTGGCCTTTCCCTCCATCCCTCTCCTGCCAACGGGAAATTCAGCCAGCCACCAGCAACACCCCAGTGCCCAACAATGCAAAGCTTTGAAAGGTACCTTGCAAGGGATTGCTTTATTTTTCAACAGAAAGAAATCTCATCCCTTCTCTCGGCAGATGGGCTCCCCATTTTGCCTATGCCCTCCCCTGTCAGTACCGTTCTTTTTAAAAGCACAGTTGTTTGCAAATAAAGATTGCAGAACATCCACACCACTACAAGTTCAGAGGAGGAAAAAGGGGGGGAAAAAGGCAGAAAAGTGAAGCTTTGATTGGTGGTTTCCTCTGCAAGTTCAGTGCTTTTATTGGATATATTGTGATACTGCCTTCCCTTTTCTCTAATAGCATCTCTCCCTGCAGCAGGTCAGCACAGGAAGGAGAGAAAAGCTCCTGCCCAAGGAAGAAAATAAAGCCTAATTCCTATCCTTCCTCCTCCCAGGCACCATAAAAATTTCAGAAGCCAAAAACTGTCTCACTAAAGCAGCAACAGGTTATTAAGACTCTCCTTGAAGAACAGTATCTTAGTTCAGTAAACTAAAGAAATGCTGTACTCCTTACTAGAGATAAATTTAACTTTCAGAGCTTAGTTCTGAGACAGTTTTTAATTAAAATGAAAGCTAAGGCTGACTAAATGGGAATGTAGTATTTAACTTTTTAAAGTATACAATAAAGATAAACTTTGCTTAACCACATAGGCCTTTATAGACTTCTGTCCATAAAGACAAGCAGAAACAATAGTGTTGCAGTTTGACTTTTTTTTTTTTTTTCATTTTATTAGCACAAAATCCTGTAGTGGGTGAAAAGAAAGAACATATGCATGTACTTAGAACATGGAAAACTCACTGCACAAATGGGGATTCTTTCTTCCTGTTATTTTGCCAATTACTTCTCTTACCTTCAGAATCTGAACTGTGATAGTGCTTGCAAACTACAAAACCCAGTCTTAAGAGCCCGCTGCACTCCTCCAAAAAAAGCTCTGCAGTTCCATCAGCAAAAAGGGGCTCAGCCTAGATTTAAGAGAACAGACCTAGAGCACTTGAATTCCAGTTTCCTGCTGCAAAAAAACCCATTTACACAGTATGTGCATACACCCCAATGTTAATGCATGTATATTCATTTTTACATATATCAATGGAAGTTCATTCTATAAGCACAGAAGCAGTCCCATGGTTATTTCTGACCACATGAATACACCAGTTGCAGAAATCACTTCAATTAGTTCTTCTTGCTGAAACTTTTATAGTGGGACTTACATAGTTGGTCCAATGGTTTTGCAACACTTATACACACATAGGGACAGGTAACAGGAGGCAAGGTCTTTATGGGCTGAGCCTCCTGCACAGCAAGGCTGGTGTACAGAATGACATCTGCAGTGCTAATACCAATAAATTAAAGGATTCACATATACTGCCCATAGTATGAAAGTCAGCAGAATTCACAAAATCAGAAAAACCACTATTTTAGTCAGATTGCACAGAGACAAACAAGAGGGTGTTTGTCATAGTACAGAATCAATGTACTTTCAAAGTCCAGTACTATTAGTAAATTATGGCACAGTGAACTTAATTGCCATGCACAGATAACACCCTCAGACATTTTGCTAGGAATTGTCTTGATTATCAGTCAGAGAGTGGAGAAAGATCCACCATCTAAAGGCAGTAACTTTGTAATTTCTTTGCTTGGGAATAGCTGAAAGTGGTTGCTTTACTCCAACAGATGGCAGACATTTCAGTTTAGTTAGCCATGCAGTTGTTTCATGAATAGGATTAATCACACAGATTTATGACATCCATGTTTTTGCAAAAGAGAGCAGGTAGTTTATTTCTGATTTTAATCCTTCCCTTCCATCAAAGGGGACATACCAAGAAGTGTGGTCTGAAAGCAAAGTATCACTATCTCTTAAAATGAAGCTCCAGGTCAGTTCTCTAAACAAACACATGATCACTAGAACAGAGCTCTCTATCTTGCATCCACTTAACAAGCACAGAATTCATGAGAACTATGAGCACACCAGCAAGAACAAGAACTACTTAATGGAATGATTTGAGACCAGCCTCAGCAAGCAAAAAGCTTGAGTTTCACAAGCCTTAATAACACCAATTTTGTTTTTGCATGACAGGAGGTAAACTTAAGCAAAAGAGGATAGTCTACAGATTAATTTTTTAAAAAAAATTAAAAAGTTAAGCAAGTGACTGTTCAGTGTTTCACACAAAACCCAACTCAATTGTTTGTAAGTTTTGACCAGGCAATCAGTCAGACACAGACTGTTAAAAGAGGACTCCAAACTGAAAACCTACTGCATTTGCAATACAGCTGATTTCAAACTGGCATTTCTAACTCCACTGGCCTCAAAGTATTTTCACAGTAGTTTCAGTTGCCCAACATGAGTTACAATCTGCTGTTCCACAGTTAGGACCACTCTTCTCTGAAACATACTTCAGGCTTTCAGACTACTCTTCTCTTGTTCCACAAAACTTTGGAGTGAAGAGCTGACAAGTCTATCCAAGGTCTTTAGCTTTCCTCTAGACTGCATTCCTAGGTGTGCCATTGTGAGTCACTGCTTTCATATTTGAGGTGCTTGATTGATGGTTGCAGATCCTGTGGGAGGCAACACCTACTTCAAAAACTTCATGAATGGCTTTGCGGAAGCAATGGAAATTGTAGTCTATCAAACCTGTCAAGGAGAGGAAAAACCACGCTCAGATTGGCATATTTATGTAAACAGAGCTTCAAAATCAATATCAAATCTAACCAAGAGGTATTTTGCTGCTTATTTAGTATAAGTTTGGACTTAGAAGATTTAGCAAAGTTTTACTGATGTTACTATTTATTTGGACTCGGTTTTTTGAAAAAAAAAAGGTTCTCATTTGGAGTGCAAGGTGGATATTCATGATCAGACACAAGGTAAGGGGCTCACTGCTCCATACTACTGATCCCACTAGAACAGATGGTAGAGACAGAGCTCCTGTTAGCTAAACAAGTCATTTTGGCAGGAGGACAGTGATTAAAGTGATGAATCACAAATTTAAAAATACAACCTCATTATATCTATCTCCAAAAAATAAAAATTTCCCCTCATAAAAAACTACACAAATTTAGTCACACAAAAATCAAGATGACTTGTAAAGTCATATTTATATTTTCCAGCTGAAAAAAAACATTAGCTAAAGGCTGTTGAATGGCAGGGAAGTTCTTACCTTTGCGCTCAAAACTCTCTTCTCTAAGAATGCAAACTAGTGCCAAAAACTTTGTTACTTCCTTTAAGTACAGGACTGTTGTGTTATTGAGCTTGATAATTGCCATTGACTCTTTATCATAAGCACTTCCAGAGCCATCTTCTTTTAACCTAAAAAAGAACAAGTTAACCCAAGGCATAATCTAATAGGCATGCACATGTCACTTCCAAGACAAACAGCTGTTTAATGCAGTTACAAGAATATTACTCATACTGAACTAAGCAAATGGAAAACCTGCAATGCAGGTCTTAATACTACCAGTGAGTAAGAGCATTATCAGACCTTCAGCTTCTCAGGAAAGCCAGATCTAAACAGGGCAGAGGCCTTCATTAGATACTGTCTATCACAGAGGAGCAGTTAAGAGCAAGCTCCCAGCATGCATTCTTTTGATGTTTGGAGTGACATCTCAGTGAAATTACTTTTGGTAAATTAATACAAAGGCTTCCTTTGAGAGGCTGAGGCAGAGGATGCAACATAGATCAGGACATGTTTTAGTCTTAAGCTAAAGCAGCTTGCATTTACAAGAAGAGATGAGCATGCTGTTTTCTATCTTCAAGTTATTAGTGTTAGTTAAATTACTATAGAAGCAAATGATGTAGTGCAAGTTACTTCCAAGCATTCCTGAAAAAAAAACCCCAAATCAACCCTGGATCAACCCATCAGGAGACAGCCCATGAAATGCTGTGGTATTTTTTTGGTAGCACTGCATTTTCCAAGCTACAATCACAGTTCTAAGTTACCATTTCTTCAGAACCACTTCTCAAGTCCAGTAGGAAGTACAATTCTGCTGTAAATTGTGAGATATCAGCACTACAAGCATCCCTCATAGAAAGTCAGCAGCAGATGAGTTGATCTTGCATATGTTATTCTGTTCAGACTGCAGCAAGTCTCAACAATGTGACTGCAAGTCACACTTATAGCACACTATTGACCCCAGTTATTTGCAGGTATTTATGTACCTGCCCCACCATGCCAAACAAGACACAGCACTATTCAGATTTTACATGAAACACAATTTCTACAAATGTCAGATAGCTGTCTAGGGCTAGTGGAGGCAAACAAACCAAGTATAAATGCTGCCAAATAATTTGGATTTTTTTAGTTACAGAACCAATGTGCTCTAAAGACCAATTTGATAGCATTTTGCTGTATGACAAAGCCAGCACCAATTGCAAAGTTTGCAACCTATTCTACAGGTTTTTACACCTTCTGAGGACTTTTTTTCCTAAGAGTATTCATCACTTACCCATATATACAGGAAACATCTATCACTACATCAATCATGTCACAGCACAGCTCATATGACTGCATGTCCACAGGAGAACTGTCTGTTGCAATGTAGATTTTGCTGACTACATCGAAGAGAAAAGCTTTTTCAATGCCTGAATTCTTCAGAAAGAGAAAGAATTTGGATTAATTTTTAAAATAATTGCATTTTTAAAATCTCAACTAGAATTAATACATTTTCACATTCTTAGTAGTAGAAGATGGTTTAAATATAAGCAATTTAGAGGATTAAGACAGATTCAAGATTTAGAGCATTCACTTTATAAATACAATACCCTTGTTGCCATAGTACATATCAACATCACATAGCTGACAAAAATAATCTGTTACAATTCTTTTTAGTTTATTATTTAACTAATCATTATTAAGGTTACAGAATCCATATTCAGCAATTTACCTTTTCTGTGCTTCTATTAACTCCAGAAGAGCCATAATTCACATCCTCCTAAGGGACTGGGCTCAGAGATGAGATATTTCATAGCAGCATGCTGACTCTTAAATTTTATTCTTGTAGTACCTTGGCAGTTCAGTTTCTGCATGAAGCATTTGCCATGCAGTTTAACATGCAGAGCAACTAACTCAGCTTCTGAAGTTAAAAATCCATGAAAAGTACCCATCATGACAATGGAAAAGCACAATGCCATTTGTACCTGAGCACTTTGGTGAAGTGCACGTGCTCATACAAATTTCAGAAGCCTTCTGTGGTTCAATTTATCACACATACACTACTGGCAAAGCTTCTTTTCTATTTATGCACCAGAAGCATTCCTTATCTCTTCCTAGCTAGTCTGAATAGCCAGGACAGTGTCCTGAGGACATCCAGACAATCTTTCTGGCATCAAGATTACACTCCACATCCTCATGGCACTGGGCAAGGTCAACATACCCTTTATCCACTGGGCCAGGTTATTACAAACAGTCCTCTAGCAAACAAGCACTATAAGGTAGCATGGTGTGACATGTGTAAGTGTCCAGCTCCTCCTGGATAGAAATTTTTTTTTTCTTTGTTGTCCAAATGCCTGCAACAGCCTCACAGACAACTTAAATGAGATGGTTTTGTCTCTAGGGTGATATTTTGATTAAAAGTATAGAGCAGCAAATTGCTATGACAGTAATTCCACAAGAAACACAAACACTAAAAGAATAAGGGCAAAAGTCTCACAGGTCATATGAAACAGACAGCTAAGTCTGAGGCCAAGTTCATATTATCAAAAAAGTCTCTGGCCAGTACAGCTACATTAGATTACTAATTGCCTTAGCAAAGTAATCAGTACACCCTGCTGGCAGGAAACCTCCCTCAGCTGTTACAACCAGGCAAAATACACTTTGTCAATATTTAGAGAAAGCCCACAAAGCACACACCAGTACAATTCAGCTGTGGTAAAGAGCTTTTAATATAGAAAACCAGGTTGCTAGAGTACCAGGGTGCCACCTACATGAGTGCCACCCAAATCTCTCAAGGGCAGATCTAGCCAGCAGTCTTTAGCAGAAGGACTTACTTTACCATTCTGGGTATTTCATTCAAAGTTCTGTTAGATGAACACTTACTGATATGAAGATATTAAGTAGATTTTCCAGGGTTGGCAGCTGTGGAATGAGCTTCTGTACCACTTTACTGAAGGCTTCAAATATTGAGTGGTCATAGATACTGGTCAAATAAAAGCTGAGATGAGGAGGGAGGACAAAGAAAGAAAAAAGAAAAAGAAGATTCAAGAGTGTTTCAGAATTGCAATAGAAATGTTAAAGTTACATTTTCTAACATTCAGGCCTGCTACTTTTGACTGAGATGCTTTTATCACAAATATGTCAGGACATTGCACAAAGAATCAAAGTTCTGAGCAGCTGGAGTACACGTGAAACAGATTTTCCCCATCCTTGAGAGATGGGAGACCCAAGATAAAAATATGAACATCATTAGAACACAATGCTTATCACAGAGGTGCAAAAATGCTTAATCAGATTTCTTCCAGTCCCATTCCTGCCTGGCCTTCCACTTTTTTCACATTAACATTGAGAGATACTGGCTCCACAAGAATCCAAAGAACAACAAAACCAGAGAAAAGATAACTTGTTTTAAAGGTCTCTGTAGAAGATACCTTAAAAGTGAGCCAAATCTCAAGTAATAACAGACTAAGCTTTTAGAACCAGTCACACTAATCACAGGGAAAAGTCAGTGCAAGTCAAGACTAGAAGGCAGAGAGGTTCCCCTCTCATCCCCTGTCCCTCCAGCCCACATACACAAATCTGTTACAAATCTTTCAATTATCACTTTCAATTATCCCCCAGCAGGGATAAATCTGCTGATTGGAATATGATACACTAACCTGCCTCTTTTTCAGTCAGCCTAACAGCTGAGGCTGGTGCATAAATTCAGCAGTGTATCTTATTTATACAAGTTGGCTCAATAAGAAACTACCCAGACCTTGCTCCAGTATTCCATCTAAAAGCCTTTAATCTGTATGCATATCAGCAACAGCATGAACCACATATGCCAGAGTCTTTAACTCACCTAAGGTGAAGTTTTTCAAGCCCAGCATCTGTAAGATCATCATTAGCCCTCTGATGAATATCCCTCTGAGTTTCTATTTTATGGTCATCTGATAAACCATCAACTTTATGAATAAAAACTTCAAAGTTCATTTCTGGGTTGACCTTGTAGGCTTTTGAAACTGTAATGTGGAGTCTTGTTAAAGCTTCCATGTAGTCATCCTGTAAATCAGTTTTGGCAGGAATGAATGACAAAGTTTCTGCCTGATAACTATTCCATTCTGCACAAAGACAAAATATTTCAGTGCAAGAACTTCACTTCTGTAACTAAATAGAAGTATGGGACAAGAGAATACCTTGACGTGCCATAAATCCAGCAGCTGAGATTCTTTATGGCAATTAAGTTTCATTAGCTATACAAGGCTCAACTATGCAAAACCAGACTTCAGAGCAAAAGGTGAGACACCCTTCAATTCCAGCACAAGGCAGCAGAGATCCCCAAGATGGTCCAACAACCAGGAAACCTCCCAGGGTGCAATTCCTAGGCTGATTAGAAGCCACCAGATACCCAGGATACCAATACCAGAAACTGAGGTCAGAAGTGTGCTGTTATTAATTGAACTGTGTGTTATTAACTGAACTCCAGAGCAGAAAAAAGAGACAATTCAGACCATCTAACCAAGCAGGTTTTCCCTATTATTACAGAACAGGTAAGTTCAGAGTAGGAGCCCTTTTCCACTCTCTCCACCAGCAGCATCTATCCAGTCACTTCAACAAAACAAAACCACACACTAGAAGTCAGATTGCCAATGCATCTCTTCATACACAGCAGAAGCCTTATGAACTTATGTAAAAATAAAAATTACTGGCCTCTCAATCATTCCTTTCACACAAAAAGTAAAAATAAAACTTCCTTGTGATTTGTATTTACCTGGGCATCAATAACATATATTAGAGCACCTGTTCCTCTGAAGATCATCTCATAATCAAATGTTGGATCAAAAAAGTCCATCTGTCCAGGAAAATCCCATATTTGGAAGTTCACAAATGAACTGTTGGAAATATCATCCTTGTAGATTTTGTTGGTACTTTCCAAGAACAGAGTCTCATTGGGAGACATTTTGTGAAACACTACCTGTTAAAAGAACACAAATAATAGTCTAGATTGTACCTTATCAGAAGAAATTAGTGAAAGATTTGTGCCTTGAATTCTACAAATAGGTTTACCCATTCTAAGATGTATAGTTTCAAAATCTATAGCATTCTAAAATGTATAGGTTTAGGTAAATAGCTTCCTGCATCAGCTAAGGAAATTTCCTACCCCTTACAAGAAGCAAGCAACTGAATGCAGTCAAACATTTTCACAAATAACCCTACTGGCTGAAGACACAGACACCCAAGTTACTCTTTTTTCCCTGCAAGGCTAGCACAGTGTTTTCTACTTCTGTTATATTCAGATCTGGCATAAAGCCAGTTAATTAAAAACTGCAACCTTTAAAAACTTTTTTTTTTCCAGTCTTAGAAATTCCTAAAGGAAACTTCATTTTTAGTCTGGTGTAAAGTGTTAAAACACAACATAATCAGATGGTTCCTGCACTACAACAGAAGACTACAAAATTAACACCTCAGTTTTAGAGATCCAAAGAGTGAGGTAGTTTGCCATCTATTAATTCATTTTGAGTAGAGAATCACAGAATGGGTAAGGTTGGAAGGGAGCACAGTGGGGTTATCTGACCCAAGGGCCATCCCAGAGCACAGGACACAGGATTGCATCCAGACAGCTCCTGAGTAGCTCCACAGAGGAGACTCCACACCCTCTCTGGGGAGCCTGCTCCAGGGCTCAGGCATCCACACAGTAAATAAGTAATTCCTCATATGTAGGTGGAACTTCCTGTGAAAGTTCACTAAAGAAAGGATGAAGGATTTCACACCAGTTGGCAAAAAGAGTTTAGCAGCAGGATGATAAACAGACTCATTGCCAGAACTCAAAAAGCCCCACTGGGATTTTAAGCCTGTAGCAAAACCAGCCAGTGTCCACAGAGAACTCTGTGCTAATGCAACTCAAGCAGACAACATAAAAATTGCTCCAAACAATGCAGTCATACACCAGGACTGCAAAAATTAAAGAAGTTTCATATACAGCACTTGGTAAATCTAAAAACTTCACAATAGGGACTGCAAACTTGATAATTTTGGTTTCTTCAAATGTTTCATACAGCTACAGAAGTCATCCTTTAGAAACCTGATGCAACAAACTGTCAAAAAAACTGCAAGACAAACACCTCCACACCCAGATAGCTTAGTGAGGTTCAAAGTAATACTTCAGCCTAGATTTTAAGGCCAAGGGAAAGAATTTACTTCCTTGGGACAAACATCTAAGGAGGCCAGGGTCTAAATGAGGTTTTAAACAGCAGGACATTTGTAGAAGTAAGAACACTTCTAGAAAAACAGCAGCTATATTGCATTCTTCAAGGTTTGCAGCAGAGTTTTAAAGTATTCTGAAATCAACATTTCTTTTGGAACTCAGCATCTCCCTCAAGAACAGGACAGAATTAGTAAATTCAGTTTAAAGCTGATAAGTCTCTGGGAAGCAACACTGTCACCTCCTTTTTTTCTCAAAATAGCACATTTCATCAGATTGATGTTCTCCACCTGAACTCTTTCCAGTTTCCTATTACATCAGTACAGTACAGTAAGTCCAGTTATGCAAGTCTGCACAGAAATTTGCTTATGAACTGAAGCAGCCACTGCATTCCCAAAATCCACCTACAATTTGCCACTGAACAGTAATAGGTTACACCAGCATGGAAAACCCAATTGACCAAAGGAGAAAAAAGAGTCCCTCCCCAGGACAGTGGTTTTTACTTCTGTGAGAGATCTCGTGTCAATACTGCTTCAGCAGAAGCATGAAATGATTTAATGATCGTATTTTTCACAGAAATTTCTAGATAATCACAAAGCCAATGCTTCCCCTAATACAATGTTTATCTTGCAGAAACCCCTATTTTTTGGCAAAGGGATCAACAGCTAGTGCCCAGACAGAAGGGTTGGGTCTGGGCATGCCCATTTTTGAACTAGACAGATTTAAGAGCAGGGATACTGTTAATAAGAAATTTTCTGATATTAAAGTTTGCTCAGGCAGCATCACAATGAGCTCCTAGGTACCAGAATCACAGCTTCTAATTCCTAAGTAAGATTGGTAACTGGCAAAAGATAAATTCTATGTCCTCTTACTGCATATTCAATATGACACTATTCCTTTCCTATACAACTACTGGAATAGGCTCTCAAAGAATCAAAGACTACCACAAAAAAGTCCAAAAGCTACATCAAGAGACTTGTAAGGTCTTGAAATCTATCTTTAATCTGGAGTTCCTGTCTTCCTCTAGCTTTTAGGGCTCAGTTTTTTCAAAAATGGATAATGCAATCAGATCTCTAATTAGAGTCTACAACGAATACCATTCACATGACTAAAAGAGCTGGAAAAAGGCTTTCAGTGAAAGCAGTACAGTTGCACATACAGTGGGAGCATTTGACCTAAATAAGGGGGAAGAACTGATAAGGCTGAAAAGCAACAACAGTCCAGTCTGCCACTGGATCTCAGCATAGCACAATGGAAAAGATTTCTCACTAACAGAGGCTGAAGTCAGCTTAGAACTCCTTGGTTTACCACAGTCTTGGATCACTAAGCAATCTGCTAAAAGAAGCAGATGCATACCTTCTATACTGCAATGTCCAAAAAGGCTTCTCTGCACAAAAACTTTATAGAAATCTCTGTAGGTTTTCACAATTGCATCTGAAAATTTGAGGCCCTTAAGTCTAGAGCTGAGACTTATGCATTTCACTAGTAACATCTTCCCCTAAAAATACCACCTAAAAAGTTCATAGGAGAGACTGCAAACAAAATTTGCACTGAGGAACAAGGATTGTTCTGACTGCTACAATTCTAGCGAGCTACCTGGCAAATGAAAAGTCAGTTTTGTCTTATTTTTATTAAGAAACACTAATGACTTCACAATGCCACCAACAAACCTAAGGCACCGGAACTGCTGTATTTCCTCCTTGACAAGTGACTCTCGTTTACTCGCTCTAAAGGAAACCAGAGCTGTCTTTCTGCTCACACAAAAGCAGAAGTCTCTCCCAAAGCATCAAAGAGCAAAACAACGGCTCAAGTCTTCCAAGTGGAAGCACCAGCTAAACACCACACACCTATACCACGTAAGAGAACACCTCATGACAAATTTCACACCAGCGTCTTCACTTTTTACGCCTTAAAAGTGAAGAAATACAAAGGCTACAACCTATGCTACACAACCTTCCTCTCTAGGGCAGATGATCAGAGTCCATTCTGGAAAGCAAACGTCTGTAAGGAGGAGGCTCCCGTCGCTCCAACTTCGCCACACGGGCCCACAACAAAAAGTAGAAATTGCCCGAACAGCAGCACAGCAGGGAGAACCAGCTCGGCGCCGGAGAGGCAGCGCGGCAGGCAGGGGCGGGGAGCCGCCGGCTGCCCCTCACCTTCTGGATGGAAGATTTCCCGCTGCGCCGCAGCCCCATGAGCAGAATCCGCGGCTTGGAGTCCGCCCCGCCCGCGCCGCCGCCAGGCCCGCCCGCGCCGCCCCCGGGCCCACCGGGCCCCGGGCCTCCCTCCAGCTCCGCCTCCTCCTCCTCCTCCCCGTAGCCGAAGTCCTTGGGAAACGAGTCCGCAGCCCCGAAGCTCCCCCCCACCAACGCCGGCTCCTCGGCTGTGCCTGGCGCGCCCGCCCCGCCGAACTGCAGCGCCATGTCCGCCCGAGCCCGCCGCCCCGCAGCCGCCAGCGCCCGTCCCGGGGCCTCCTTCTGCTGGCCCGGCCCAGCCCGGCACGGCCCAGCCCGGCCCCGATTGGCCGCTGTCAGGCTGCGGCCGCCGATTGGCTCGGCCGGGAGCGAGCTGGGAAGGCTCCGGTCAGACGACCCGAGTCACCTGACGGCGCCGCCGCACGTGAGCGGCGGGGCGGGGCGGGGCGGGGCGGCGGCACCGGGCAGCGGAGCCGCGCAGCGCTCGGTACGGCCGGGAGGAGCGGAGGCACCGGGGGCGCGCAGCGCTCGGTACGGCCGGGCGGAGCGGAGGCACCGGGGGCGCGCAGCGCTCGGTACGGCCGGGCGGAGCGGAGGCACCGGGGGCGCGCAGCGCTCGGTACGGCCGGGAGGAGCGGAGGCACCGGGGGCGCGCAGCGCTCGGAGCAGAGCGGCGCACCGGGCAGCGGGGGCGCGCAGCGCTCGGTGCGGCCGGAACGCGGCCCCGCTCCGGAGAGACGCCGCCCGTGCCGCCCCTCCCGCTTCCCCAGCCGTGGCAAGGGAGCTTTCGCCGAAGCGGCCGCGTAAGCAAACGTTACCTTGCGAAGCAATAGTCTTCATTAAACAGTCATTAATTTTCTTCTAGCGGCCGTAGTGCAAGCCGGTACTGAGCTGAAGTTTTAACAAATCTTTGTTATTTCATCACAATCCTAATTTAAGGTTCGCGACATCCAAGTGCTTTCAGAGGGAAGCAAATCCAGCTATGAGAACTGTGTGTGTTACTTCCCAGGCACCGACAGCTCCAGTCGGCTGTCCATGCCCTGGGATGGCTCGGCTAACACCTGTACCTGCCTTGCTGCTTCTTTAGCAACACATGCCAGTCACATTACTCAGAAACACCTCAGCCGTACAACACCTTTCCCACAGCATTACCCTCTCCCTACTTCCATGGTGCAACTTAATGCTTAATGTTCCAGCTCACATTCAACTTTCTTCTGTCCTTTGTTCCAGAGGTTGGGGAGGTTTTCTTTTCCCCCTTTCTTGTTTGGCTCTTTGTTGGTTCAGGGCAGGGTTTTTCCTAATTAATGCTTTACAGACATAAACCAGTATTTTCCCTTCCTTTTACCTCTCTTCTGCTTTATTTAGGTCAATAGATACAATAGTAAGGTAAGCCATTATTAAATTCACTAGCCCTTGATTACAATGACTAACAAAAGTTCTGATCCATCCTACCACATTTTCAAGATAGTTTAACTTCCTTATTTTTAGGATGGGTTTTGCAGCCAATAAATCTTATGCATTTCATTTCCCCCTTCCTTTATTTTTGCTGTCATCAGCTGCCTGTACACTACTTAATTTTAGGGTAGGAAACAAATACAGCTCTTTAAAATATTATCACTCTCGTATTTTTAGGTTTTTTTATAAATGACTACTTTGCATTTTAGAAGAGTCATAAAACCAATTCAGGGAAGAGTAGAGGGAACCTAGGCAAAATTAATAATCAAAAGTCACACCCACATCCCACCCCAGTGGGATTTTATTTTCCTTGATAGATGAATCAGAAAGCAGAACTCTCCACACTGTAGTCTTACATGTGCCACTCTAATTACACAGGACTTCCACCACAAGTGAGGATTTTGTGTTATGTTCAGAACTGCACAGGCAGTATCTGGATCAACTCCCCAAAGCCCAGTTTCTGAGATGGGAGCAGACATGAACTGCATGGGAAGAGCTTATAACCTCATGCAGATAAAAATGTAAAGTTCAGTAGGTCCTGCATGTCAACACTGTGCTGGATCCATCACTTAACTGTACTTGCTCATTTTATGCCCTTCTGAGTAGAGTGTTACTCAGCAGAAGTCTCACCTCAGTGCTGAGTACAAACATAGAAAGTAATTTGAAGGTTCTGCTTTAGTTTACAGTTGGTCCATCAGTGTCATGTCTCTCCTTTCAGTTAACAGAAAACAAAGAGAAAGATCGGTAGTTCAACAGGACCAATGATGTGAAAATTACATGAAATTGGCAAGCACAGTTATCTAAAAGTTAATCACAATTATCATCTTTTCTTAAACACAGAAAGCAAGAACGTTGGCCAGCATGCTTAACTCAGCAGTTGCCAAGGCATCTGCCTGCTCATGGTAATGCATTCTTTCTTTAAGATGATGAAGTAACAAAGTAGACAATGCAGAGTTCACACACAAGACAGCATTTCTCAGGAAGCCCTTTATTAAGTCAAGGCAATAAAGAAAAAAACTACTGTTATTCACCATGCTTCTCATCTTGAGGTGGTTCATACTGAGCCAGCTGTGGATTTAAAGAAAGGAATTTAGTTAGTTGCAATATTTCATGTAACACTCTATATTAAAAAGTGAAAGAAAATGTATGGTCTGAACTTGTTCCATTTATTTAGTGCATTTTAACTCAGTCATCCTAATGCAAGTTCATTTTCAAGTCAGGCAATAAAATAACCCTTCTCCCAAAACATCCATTTCTCACACTGTATAACCATGCAACCATAACAAGGAGATTTTTAAATGCACTTTGAAGCACAGATGTCTTGCCCTCAACTTTTCCCTGTTTCTAATTCTAGCAGTCTTCAAGTACTTTCACCTTAAATAGCAGTTGATAGTGTCTGGGGTACTATAAGCTTTCACTGAAACATGATTAAATGAAACAGTCATTCTCACTGCAATAGTATCCAACCTAACATTTCTTGTAATCATTCTAGCTTCCACGATGCTTTCTGGAGAGTATAGCCTGGGCAACTACACACTTAAATATGACCTTTACTTGTAAAGTTACTACCACAGAAAGATACAAAGTTGTTCACATGACCTCAGTGGCATTAAAGATTAGTTCAAGCTTCAAAAACAGTTCAAGAATTATGGCCATCTCTCTGAAATATGCTGGTTCAGTTTACTCAATTAAGATTCCTCCCCTCTGCGAACTGCAGAGTGGGTTAAAAATAAACAAAGTACATATAAATAAAATTTTAAAGCATAAATAAAAATTAAAAATAATAAACAAAAATATTTACATGTGTTCCTTCCTTCCAGCAACAGTAAATTGCAATCACTCTGCTGCTAACAAGAACCACTAAAATTTTATTTTTATTGTTGTAGATTTTACTACAACAAACAGACGACTAGCACACAACCCAAAGTCAGATTTCTTTTCTACCAAGGACCTAACTGTTGGTTGACTTCCTGTCCTCCTCCCAACACACATGAATATCTGACATTCGTGTGATGAATGCAACAGTAGTTACCAATAAAAGCACAGTTAAAGACATGTATTTTGTTAGAGGACTGCTACAAGAGAATGGTAGTGTTCTCCCTGTATGCTGTGTGAACTTCTACAGAATGACATTGTAGAGGAAAGAACAGGAAAAAACAAAACACACTAATACTGGGAAATAGGTAAAGAAGGAATTATTACTTAAAGAATGAACAGGAAAGCACCAATGAACCCATGACTCCAAAAGGCTTACTTTCCTGCAACAAGTTTTGACTTCTTGAAAAGACTTTTTTAAACAAAGACCTGATTACTCTACTCACTATCAGCTGCATTTTTAAGTCTGCTAAAACAAGTGGCTGGTCTACTGCTACTCTGCCTAAAACTCTGTTCTTTGCCATATTTCCTAGTAAGAAATAACAAATGTAGCAGAGGACTCATAAGGAGTAACAGGGAAGAAGGACAATTACTAGGACAGCAAGATGCTATTCTGGATAAGAAATACAAAGGGGTAATGCCCAAGAATCCTTTCTCACAGATCTAAAGTGAGGTGGTTGTCTCCCAGTAAAAAACTCAGGGGTATTCACATATGACAGTGACCATCCTCTTTTAACAAATGCATGGAAACCTGTAGTGGCACATAAACTACTAGCATATTAAGTATCTCAGTTTTCCTTCTTCAGTGTTGTTAGAAAGCTGTTCACATCTCAGAGCTCTCTCAGCCAGCCTGCAGACCCATTAAAGAACGGCCCTGCCCGAGCTAGCATTTCAGATTCCTTGTTGTTTCAGATAAATACCAAGGTCACTTGAAGTAAAAAGCACAAATTATTGTTCCACACAGATCTAAGTGCCTGTGTAAGATCCTTCCATGTGTAAGTCTGTGCCAAGTGACACAAAGTAATACATAATATTCCTCCTTCAATCTGCCTTTTGAAAGGCTTTATACTGGATACAGTACCTTACTTGTTTTTCAAAACTGTCCTGAAAGCATGATCTACATAATATCAGACAACTCAAACACATCCAGACAAGACTCAATACAACATATTGGACATGATAATATACTTCCCCTAAATAAATAAAATCCCTTGTTTAGCAATGTTTTACATTATATTCCATAAGAAGTGTTCCATAAAAAATAATAATCTTTACTACAATGAATTCTCTCAGCATTTCTCAGTCATGAGGCTTAACAATGCAACAACATCAGTTACCCTAATGGAAGAAAGCTAGCTCTATTCAAAGTAATTAAAATATTTTTCTTGTTGTATAATATGGAACTACAGAGTAACACCAAGTAGACTTTTACCTTGGTTTTCAGTTTTTTATTTTCTTCCAGCACAGCTTCATATTTTTCTTTCATCTCTGCCACTTCCAAGCGAAGTGCCTCTATTTCCGGATTCTCAGGAGCTGAAGCTCCCAGATGATGCTTCAGAAAACTGATATTTAGATGTTAAGTATTTGTTCACTTATATAACTAAATTTAACACCCGTGTTGAAGTTAACACTGCAGTACACATGGTCAAAATTGCAGTAAACCATTGAGATTACTACAGGGAAAAAAGTTACCAAAATAAGAGACTTTTCAAATTCATAGCTGTATTCCTTAAAAACAAACAAATAAAACCAAGTTATCAGTACAAACCCTTATGTGCTACTACCCTCTTCTTTTCTCAAAAGCAGATGTTTTGAAGAATGAAAAGAAATAACAATAAAAGAAGCAATACCGAAAAATGGAGGCTGCTTAAAAACAGCAAGAAACAAAATATGTTAGTTCCCCTCTTCTTCACGTATTTAAAAACAAACCAACAAAAAACAACTGAAAAAGGAAGTGTGAGGAAGCAAACTTCAGAACCCATTGCCACTGCAGGTACTCAAACCTAATGCTGCAGGTCTACAACACTGAAATGGCCTCTAACTTAGCTCCATAACTGCTGGCATACTGAAATACTGAAATAGCTCTCCTGCATCCTGTCAGACTGTTAGCTTGTGAAAATGTAATCATTAGGTAAAATGCATTGACAATAGTCACATTCTCAATGCAAGGCTTCGAAATGAGCCTATCCAGTTCACCCAATGAGTCAGAAGCAGTACTGTGCATGAAGTCTCAATAAATAAGTCACAGCAAAGAAAAAGGATACTCCAGTGCACTATCTGGTTTCTCTGGCTCTTCATATAAGGCTACCAACACTGCAAATAGAAAATATTCAACAATTGCAAGAAGTTCATGCAACTCTACGATTTTAAAAATACCAGCAGTCAGAAAGCATACATGTTACATTTTTTCCATTTAACAAGATTTTCTTATGTACACTTTGACATAAGCAACAGGTCTGCTGTACCAGAGGGGACAGAGCACTCCACCTAGTAATAGCTAAAGAGAATTTTCTTGATCCCTAACCCCACATGGTCTCTGGCTATTCGAACACAGAACTACTTAAGCTACATCTTTCAACCACAAGACATCGGCAGTTTTGTAACTTCCAGCAGAACAGCAAACCTCCACTGAGCATCTACAGTTACAAAACTAAATAGCTACTATATGGCTGACACTGATAATCTTTACGGATGGGGGCTCTAATGGCCAAAACCACCACAAAAGCAGCAATACCCCGACAATTTAAATAAAAATAGCCATATAGCAGCAACATAATAGGAGACTGTCACATGAATACCCAGGAAGTTCCCAAACATAACCACTCCCTGCTCTCCACAAGGGGCCACGTGCCAGTTTCAGATGTCTGCACTACACAGCCAAACTGGTTTTCAGCTAAGTACTTTTAAGTTAAAAGCAAAATTAGGCTGCTTGGGAGATTTGTTTTGCCATCCCGTAGGATGGTACTGCGACTGAGAAATCAAACGGTACTCACATACCAGGCCAAGAGTCTTAGTGCAGCAGCTATTCGCTTGACATCCTAGATCTGCTGCTCCCTCTTTAAACAGCATATTTTCAATATTAGCAGAATATTAATTTTTTCAATATTAACACATTTTTGCCACATACCGTTGGAAGGTTTTCAAAAAGAATTTAGAATGATTTCAAAGATACCAAGTCACATGTGTCGAATTTAGCATCATCATTTCCCCCAGTCTGATATGGAGAGTCATTAACCCAGAACTTAGTTTCATTCATGCTAGAAAAAAACCACTAAGTTCCATCTAATAAAGGGTATGAAACAAAGTGTTTTTTTAGAGATAACATTTGCTGTTATTTCATCTCAAGCACTGACTTCCCTCTGCAGAAGAACTTCACAAAAAGCACCCAATTAAAGAAAATAAACTAAGCAAAAGCGCTCATTGAAAGCAGCACTTTGGCCGAAGAAGAGATGTCTCCAACACAGCCCGCACGGGGAAGGGACCCGCCTGCCGTCCCGCACGCACCTCCAGCACTCGCCCCCCACACGGTGAGCGTGCGGGGCAGGAGCGCTCCGCAGCTCCCGGGGCGCCTTTCCAGCGGCCCGCTGCCCTCTCCCGGCGTGCACCGCCGAGCCGCGCACCTCGGGCTCCATTTCCAGGCCACGCCGCACCGAGCTTTCCAGGCGAGTTCTTCTGCCGGCCGCCTCGCCGGACTGAGGAGAAAAAGCGATCGGCGAGGCGAGGCGGGAAGCCAATGGAGAGCGGCAAGGCAGCCCGAGGTTCGACCGCGACGCTGCCGTGCGGGGCGGCAGCCGCTCCGCTGGAGCGGGACACCCTGAGAGGAACGGCACCCGCCCGCAACGCCCCCGAGGAGCGCCCGCCGGCCCCCCGGGCGGCACGACGCGAGCCGGAGACTTACCCTTGGTGAGCATGTCCAGCACTCCCGACTTCTCCAAGTATTGGCGGAACTGCTCCCGCTTAGAGTCCGCGGCCTGAGGGAGGACGCCCACACGGTCAGATCGGCGGCGCGCCCCGCCTCGACTGCGGAGGCGGCCGTTTGGCACAGGCCGGTCCCGCTCTCCGCCGCGGAGGCGGCACGAAGGGCCGAGCCGGTATCGGTCGGCGGCCCGCCGCTCCGTGCAGCTGGCACGGAGAGCGGCACCGCGCCCACGCCGGCGCGCTCCCCCCTACCTTGTGGTGCGCCATCTGACCCGCACGGCGCCTGCCCCGGCCGCGCGCCTGCGCCCTGCGCTTTAACGGCGCGAGCGCTTCCCCGCGGTTACCACGGCGACGGCGCCGCGGCAACGGCCGGGGCCGCGCCCCGCGCGCCGGGCCCCGCGCGCCGCCCTCGCTCCCCTCAGGGCGGCCTCGCCCGTCTCGGGGCGGCCTCGCCGGTCCGCCCGCCGCCCGGGGGGGAGCGAGGCCGGCGCTGTGCCGCCTTTCTTGCGCGCCTCTGGCCCTCGTCCCGCTCTGCCCCGCTCTCCTCGCCGGGGACGGTTCCGGGGCTCGGCCGGGACGCTGCCACACGCGGCCCCGAAGGCGAGCGCTGGCAGCGGCGATCGTCCGAGCGGAGGGCGGCGGAGCGCGGCCGGGCGTCTCCGAGCGGCGAGCTGCCCTGCGGGTCGCTGGAGTTCTTTCTGTTTTCCATAGTAAGCCCTCTGGTTTGTGAAATTCAAAGCGTCTGATTAATAAAGTTCAGTAGCTGCAGCTGACTGGAATCACCGGAGAAAGTTGCAGCAACAGCAGCTACGCAGGTGCCCTACAAGAGGCTCTGAAGAGTGATAGTGGTGAAATCTTCGCATCGACAGGAAAGTCTTTTGCCTTAGCCTGTTTAAAAAAAAAAAAGGGGAAGCAGTTATACCTGCTTATTTTTCTGAAACGCGGTCAGATACAATCTATTTATTGTAGAAATAAAAAAATAATAAAAAAATACCAACCAAATGATCTTGCACATATGATATTAGGGAGTTTTCACGCTTTTTCTCCGTGCTCTTCTGCAACGTTTTTATTTTTCAGTAGTTACTCTTCATTTGACAAGGTGCTGTGATGAAACAGAATGTTTAACTCATGTCCAGACATAAAAAAGTTAATTCCTCTCACAGCAACCGAAAAATTATTTTTTAACACGTCTTGAACAAGAAAAATACAAATGTCATATCCTATACGTGAACATCTAAATGCTAACTTTCTATTACTTAGACAGCAGGAACAGAGTGCATTAAATATGAGGCTTTTTATTATGGAGAGATTAAATGCAAAACAAGCATTAGCAGTTATTGCCCACAGAATATTATGCATCAAGAAATGCAAGAATCAAAGCACAGCAGAGCATTAACTTGCCTAAGTCACATTATACAGTAATGTACATTCCAGTATATTATACAACCTTCAATTTTACAGTGTAAACACAATTATGTAGGGCTGTATTTATGTATACAGAGAGAAGTGAAAAGGATACTTGCTGGAGAGAAATCTGCAGCGAATAGTTTTAATAGTTCTAGTGTGTATTTCTCACGTGGACAGGACCAAATCAATGTTGATGCTACAAGCAAAAGAGCCTTTTAGGTTTTCTGGCTCCTTTTTTGCTAGTATTGTACAGTTTTGAGTCAATCTGAAACATGGCTGTGTGGTAAGCACAATTACAGTGCACTTGAGGAATTGAATTGTGCTGTAACATCATTATCCTCTATCTCACAAATGATTTTTTTCAGTACATGAACAGTATGTCAAATCTGCTAGTAAAAAATACAAAAATACCAATGCATTCCAGCTGGGACCACCTCACCAAGCATTGACAGTGTTTCAGTCCTGTGCAACTCAAATAAATGTATTTCACATGTAGAAAGCTTGATTACAAATGTACCAAAGTATTTTGTTCATCTTTGCCTCCTTTATTATTTCAAGATGTTTCATGGAACTTCCTTTACACCATATGGACCTGAACAGCAAGTGGATAAATGTCCTAAAGTTTTGTTATCCCCATAAAAAGCATAAACACAAATGCTCCTCCTAAACAGGTAGAGCTTTGTTTGATTCAAAAGTTTATCAGAATTCAGGGGAGAGACAAACAGAAAAGGAGTAGTTTTACTGTTTGATAAACCTTTTATATGTGTTTTGACATTGTAATTGAAATCAGGAAGGTACTACCATATTTGCTTTTTTTTGGTTCTCTGTTTTTGGTTTTGTTTTTTTCTGTTTTCCAAAGTAAGCCTTCTGGTTTGTGAAATTCAAAATGTCTGATTAGTAAATTTCAGTAACTTGGTTTCTGATTTTGCTGTCTTATTAGTGTTATGAAAAATGTCAAAAGTAAAGCTCACATCTGTAATTCATGATGCTTTAAAAAAATTAGTGGTGTATTGAATTCTGATAGTATGCTATAAGAAATTCACTTTTATTTTCCTGCTGAGGAAGTCAGTGGTGATACACTGAAAAAAAAGTGTACCATGGAGCCAAAGAATTAATTACCTGTTTTGTAAATGCTTTTTCTCTTTGTATTTACAACAGTTTGAACAGTGGAATAAGTTTGACATTCTGCTTTTGGTCAGCTACCAAATGTCTGTTTGAATTCTCAGACTGATTAGGCAGAGACATGTTTACCAATATGTTCTTCTGACAGCATCTTTAGCCTAATTTGATTTACTGGTCTTTGTAAAAAATATCATTAGACTGCAAATTTTGTCTTCTACTTCGATTCAGTTTAAATAGTATCAGCTGTGATTTTATGCCTGACTTTTTCCTAATATGTGGATTGAGGGATGTATGTTTTCCTTTTTAGCTGGAGTGTAGAAGTCTGAGGTCTGAGGTCCATGCCACATTTTCATTACAAAGGAAGTAAAGAAACTGTTTAAAATTACTTAGCTACTATTCAAAGGATTACACAACTTTTCTACCTATGTAAAGAGCTGGTTAAAGTTGAATTATTTAGCTGCACTTACAGGTCTGGGTTATGTCTCTGCTCAGGAATTATCCCAGCATTGATTAGTGCAGCTAATGAGTTAACTCACACTATATTTGAAGATCAGTGGGGGCACGCCTACTGCTGGCATTACTTGACAGTGACTGTTGCCTAGACAGAGAGAAAAGCTTAGGACTATTCCAGTTTCTGCTTTGTGTAGATTCTGAGCTCACCACCCCCATAGAATCAGAAGTGTCTGGTCGGCTGGAATTTTTTCCATCAGCATTGTAAGGAATTTGGGCTTTGTTAGCACTGAAACTGCTTTGTCTTCTGTCACTGTTCTTTGGAAGAGAATTTGTTGGTGCTCCTGTGCTCTCAACCACTGCCTGTCGTCTGGAACTGGTACTAGGAAACGTTGTACCAGGTTGCAATGAAGTTTGAGATGGCATCTCAGCAAAGCTTCTCAAGTACATGTTGGCAGCAGTATCTGCATTCTGAGTATCAATAAGAAAATGTTTGTTTTCAGCCTCTTCTTGTGCATCATACGTCTCAGTCCAAAGCTCACCAAGAAAGCCTTCATTATTATTTGTGCTAGCATTTTGAGTCTGATTGTCCAAAGCATTTGTAGCTGGCCTCTTCTTTGGAGATTTATTTTCCTGATTGCAATGGGTGTAATTGCTGCTGCTTTCTGTACGGTTGTTTTGCACAGACTGAAACATAGAAGGAGAATTTAAAACTGGGTAGAGCATAGTGTCAGTTTGCTTTTCCATCAAAAAGGTATAACTGCTAAGAGCACAAGGAACTGTTTTCTGAGGGGTGGTGGATATTCCCAAAGAAGAGTGTGGTATCACAGAGTATTTCTTAGATTTGTTTATGTAGAAATTCTCAGAGTCATCTTTGGTTTTATTCTGCTCACAGAGTCCCATTTTAATTTTTCGGAATCCTAAGTGGATAATTTCTAGAATATTTAAAAGCAATGATACAGTTGCTATTGATTGCATAAATAATATAAACACTGTCTTTTCTGTCGGTCTAGATACAAAGCAGTCAACTGTGTTTGGACATGGGTCTCTCTGACATTTATAAAGGGGATCTAAATGAAAACCATAAAGAAGATACTGCCCAATCATAAAGCCAACTTCCACTGCAGATCTTGTGAAAATATGTATCACGTAAGTGCAGAGCAAAGAGCCTCTCAGGGGTGCTTTGTTCAGCTTCCTTTGATCCAGTTGTCGGAGCTCTCTCTCCAGTCTTTTACGATTTTCAGTCATTTCTAATTCAGTGCTTTCAAGTTCCACCCTTACCTGAGCTTTCTTTTTTTGCCTCTCTTTTTCCAAGGCTCTTAGTCTGTATAAGGCATGACCCATGTACACCAAGGAAGGGGAAGACACAAATATAACTTGCAAGACCCAGTATCTTATGAGAGAGATGGGAAAGGCCTCATCATAGCACACATTTCTGCAACCAGGCTGCTCAGTATTGCATATAAATTCTGATTGTTCATCATTCCAAACATCCTCAGTTGCCACTCCAAGGACAAGCATTCGAAATATGAAGAGGATCGTTAGCCAAATCTTTCCAATAATAGTGGAATGAATGTGGACCTCCTCTAAAATGCCTCCAAGGAAATTCCAGTCTCCCATGGTTATTCTGCCATATTAACACTAAAATGTATGAGAGAAACAAGTATCAAACACTGTAAAAGGTGCATTCCTTCCTTAATATATTATGAAAAACACAATACAACTATCATATCTCGCATTGTAACCATGGGAACATGACCAGTTGCTCATTGATAATTAGGTATTATTTTCTTTCACTTGTGAGATGGAGAACTGCATCATCTGCCTGTGCCTGCTTTATTCTTAACATCCTGATAAGCACATCACTACAAGATATTAAACACCCTCAGTCTGCATCAGATCAGTAGAAACTAGATTGCCTGACTTGTAGCAGGATTTAAAGAGCATTATGTGATCCATTTGAACATCATCCAGTAACAATGTGAGAGCAGTACGTTTATATTTAGGTCACTTATCCAGGTACAGGAATATTTGCTTGTCCTCATTTTTAGATGTTCTAAGCCCCATGTCACAGCTGTAATTATGGCAGTCCAATTACTGTTTCACAGAGAAAATTGGTTATGTAAAGGAGCTCAAGAGGGAATAAATCATCTCATGGAAATGTCAATATTAATTAAAAAGACTGTTTAAGCATATCATTTTGTGCAGACATTTGCTTTTTGTTTATGGATGTCCACAATAAATAAATAGAATTGCTGTAATTGGTTCACTTCCTCTGATCAATGATACCTGCATTTGAAATAGTGAATAGAGTTCCTAATGTCAAGCATTACTATTTTTGGCCACAACTCTTTGAAAAATAAATTATTTACACAAAAATTCTATACCAGCATTTTCCTAAATGACTGTCATATGAATACAGATAAACTGGTAACACATGTGTATAATTGTACATCTCACCTTTCTTTCATATGTTTGTTTCTCCATTAACAGGATACTACATTGTGGTCAAAATTTTAAATTCCTTTTCAATATTTATGTTATTGTATACATATACAATTGTAACACAATTTTTCTTATGTGTGGGGACAAGCAAAACACTTGTAGCTAAACACCTTTTCATTGTATGTACAGCACACTTCAACAGAATAGACATATTTATTTATTTATCATACTTTTGTATTTGTTAGGATAAAGGTGCTTTAGCATAGCATTTTCTCTTCAAATGGGATTCATCTTCACCCTGTAAAACAGGAGTGCTAACAAGTCAACAGAAACTGGAATCTTATGGTTGCAATATTGATGTCCATAGAGGAACCTTTATGTTAAGCCTTCTAAACATGAACACACTTTTGCAAATCAGTATACAAATAGGCAAGTTAAACATTTTTTAAAGATAAACAAATTTAAAATAAATGGTAAATTAAAAATAAAACATACCTTTCTTTACAAAAGTATGTAAAACTAAACATCTGCGACGTCCAATAAAAAATTACAACCCCTGCCATCTTCCATCTATGTGAGTAAATTGACACATTATAAGCAGTTTATTTTGCTACAGTAGCAAAGAGTGTGAGCTTTGCACATGGAATTTATATTTGCTGGGGCTGAAGGGAGGAGAAAATCGATCTACTGTTCAATCTACTACTGCTCCAAGCAAAATATAACTATGAACAGTAAAAGAGTCTCATTTTTAAAAAGCTGGAAATTAAAAATCTGCTGCTTTAAGTTCTTTGAGATTGTCTTCTCTTTTGCCTCAATAGCACCTTTTAAGTTTTAGGAACAGTCAGCCTCAGAAATAAATAAAACATAGAATAAAACAGAACTTTCAGACTATGTTTTAGTTTACATATCTCACCAGCAGCAGACATTCATCTTGCCTGTGCAGAAGAAGGTAAATCTTCCCAACACTCTCATTGTAAATTCCTGCAGACAGTCTCTTCTCCTGCAACAGCTTAGCACCACACTCCTGATGTAAAAAAATCAGTGGATGTACTTTTGGCCACTCCAAACTCACTCCCTGCTCACAGACAGCATCTCTTATATTCTGTGATTCTGCACTTCTCTTTCATTCTCCTGTGACCATATTACTTGTTATACTGACATCTTAAAAAGACTCCTGACCTTGACAATGTTCTCAGTCTATTTTCCCCATCCATATAATTCAGTATTTCTTTTTGGGAGCAGATCATTATAATTCCTGTCTTAAATGTCAGACATACTAAAGGTGTCAGTCTTCTTGAGAGTGATACTTATGTCTAGCCTATAAAAACTGACTAGGTGACACAAGTTCCATTTTTAATCCAGACTTTAAGCTACCCATCGGCATTACCTAAACAGGAAAAATAGGGAGAACAGGCTGAAATATTTTCTGTTATAAAAGAGCACAAAAACTGTCTGGTCTCAAAGAACACTTTGGATACTGATGGTAAGCTGTGAAACCCTTTCAAACACTCTAAACACTAAGAAATGTTGGGCAGAGGGAAGGGGAAAATACCTTATTTTACAAAAGGGGAAAAATAAATAAATATGTCTATTTTGTGTACAAAAATGTTTTCTGGAGCCAGCATCAGCAGTGCAGTAGCCAAGGGCACAGCCTCATTAGACAGGCCTGGTATTAATGTGCAAGTCCACTGCTAGGACCAACATGAGTTAAGAAGAATATCTAGCACTATAATGTTCTTTTAGGTGATCCTCGTCAGCACTTTGCCAAAGTGTAATTCTGATTCAAATATATTCATCCTATAAAGGATGAATAAACTTCCTCTGCTGAGAACTCTAAAAAGCTAATCATTATCTTTTAATTTTGGTGCTGAAGATCAGTCAATAGGTTATGTCCAATTTCACACTTGACAGCTTGCCTGAAAGTACTCAATCATTTTGGCAAGCTAGCAGTCTCCAGCCAGCCATCTCTGTGAAGTACTTAAAGCAGGATTCTAAACATGTGTCTTCTCTTGAGTACTTAAAGTAGGTCTCTAAATATTTTTCTGTTATTAATAAAATCCTCTAAGTCTGCTGAAGTGATCCACAGACACTCACACACCCCCTGCCAGCTTGTGCAGAGATGCTGAAGATTTGTTTGAAAACCTGAAGTGTTTGGTGAGACTGAGCTGTCATGGTTGGAAATTTACTTGCTCTGTAAAACCTACATTTTGTTTTAAAAACCCATGTAACGACCCACAGTGTTCCAGGATGCATTATCTCTTTTAAAATGGTACTACAGTTAAATGACAACTTGGCAACTCACGAGGGAAAATAAATTCAAGTGCCAACAATAATTTTATAGTGTTGATGCTGCTTTTTACTTTAGTTCAGACAGCTTGCAACTCTGACTATTTACATAAACTGTTTATAACAACATTCAGAATTTAGTCATTTAGTGCTGTATGGAGAGGCTATTAATTTTTCTTCCAGGTCTAGAAGCTATCTCACTGGTTTTTTATTCACTGCAAAACATTCTCTACATTTTTATGACTATATTGATTTTTCTTAGCTTAGGGTCAAGCGTCACAGTAATCCTCCAATCACAGAAACAGTCTCTGAAGATCAAGGCCTTTCCATTTCTATACATCAATAATGTGCACTTTATGTGTACAATTGATTTTTATTTTCTACTGTTATCTGTCTGACCCACAATGGACAGCTAGATAAGCAGAGGCACAAACATCAGTGATGTGTCCTACACGTTTTCAGGCTAACATGAACTCACTCCCATAGTTTTCTTTCAGTAGTGAAGGAGGACCACAAATTATAAACTGCAACAATGAGAAATTTGGACAACTCTGCTACTCAATGTTGTCTTTAGGATCACCAAATTCAGCAGTACTGTGTTTGAAGGCAGACCAATGATTACCATATGGAGATTGAAGCACATACTCTCCAAATTAGTCTATTTTCTGTGCTGCCTTATAGATTCACTCTTTATTGCTAAGATACACATGCAAATCAGTAGGTATGTTATAAATTCACTCTTTATTGCTAAGATACACATGCAAATCAGTAGGTGCACATTTATATTTTCACTTTCACAAGCAAAATTTCTGAAGATGCCCTGGCCTATATCAGAAAGTATAAGGGGTTTTTTTTTAGAGTTTCTGTCTTCATCTTAGTTCACTGTTGATAGTTTTAAATTCATTCCTCTCTTAGTTCCTTAGCTTTAAAAATTTGTATTTTCTGTATACTTTTATAAAGCTTGCTGTCTGTTTTCCTCTCTTAATCCCTTGGCTGTAAAATTTTATTTATACATGTACACTGGTACTGTAGCTTTCTGGGCCTGCTTTTAGTTCTCTTCTGACCTTGCTCCTCATAGCATTTTCAAGTTTCCATGTCTACTTTATCAGGCTTCCTCTCTCTATTTTTTTTCTTCTTTCCTGCCTGTTCTGTATCCATCTGCTGGGCTCAGGGTCAATGTCTGTGGCTGGAGCCAGGGGAAGGGAGATGGGCTTCACCTGGGAGCTGCAGCATCTAGGTTGTACTCAGGAGGTGTGAAAGTGACTGAGCCAAGGATTAAGATAGGCTGCAGGAAGGGATGGGCTGGGGCAGCAAATGTGCAGCCACTGAGGCTGGGGTATATAAACCACAACCTCTGGTCAGGGTGCTTTGCTGTTCCTCCAGCTGTTTCAGCTCTTTGGACAGGTGTGTCCTGGCATTTAGAGAATGGAGCTGCCTGTCTGAGTAAGGCTTCAGAACCAGTGAAGGTTCAGCAGCCTGTGTAGTAGAAAGTACACTTGTGACACCCAACCCCCCAGTCAGGAACCTGGAGGGAACCCCCCTGATGTGTGACATCCCCCAGAATAAATCCACCAGCCTTGGTGGCCTCAGGCATCTCCATGGTCTCAGTGGGTCTCATGGTTTCCTGGAGTTGGGGATGTCATGTGTCAGAGACTCCCACCAAAATCAGGCTGAGCCCCCCCATCCTAAATGCCCCCCTCCCCAAGTGGGTCAGAAACCTCCCTCAAATGGGGCAGAGATTGTCCCAAGTGGGTAAGACACACCCCACACCCCCAGCTGGGGGGTATGGAGGGGAGCAGTGACTCCTGCAAATTGTGAGTGGGGGGACAGCCCGGTCCCTCCCCCAGTAAAGACACCAGCCCGGGTGTCTCCACAGTCTTCATGGGTCTCGTGTTCTTCTGGGGTTGGGGAGACAGAGCCCCCTTCTAGAATGGGGAAGAGAGTCCCCCAAATGGAGCAAAGACCCACACAAAATGATGGGGGGTGAGAGGGACCCTGCATTGTCGCCCCAAATCGCTGCTGATGACGCCGCAAGGGAACAACCCACGACCTGTGACCCTTCCCGACGGCCCCTCAAAGGACCCGGCCCCCGGGTGTCCCCGCCACCTCCACCCATCCTCTGGGTCCCCTGGGCCCCTCCGAAGCTCCGCCCCCCTGCCTTGTCACCCGTCGCAACAGTGACAGCGTTGGCGTTTTGGTGGCGTTTCCCTCCGGGGCGGGGTTTCCTCGCCCAAGTCCCCCCAAAACGGTCCCCGCGCCCGCCCCGGCCCCATTTGCCCCCGGATCCCGCGGGGATGCGGCCCCAGAGAGGTATGGGGGGAAAAGGGGGATGGGGGCGGTTTGGGGTGGGGGGTGTCGCGGGTCCTTTATGACGCGCTTTGAGGGGACACTAGCCTTTTAAACGTTCTGGGACAAGGTGCTGGTCCTTTAAAACACCTGGGAGAGAGAGCTGGCCTTTTAAGACGCTCTTTTAGGGGACACTGGCCCTTTAAGAACTGCTTTTAGGAGATACTGGCCCTTTAAGAGCTGCCGTAGGAGATACTGGCCCCTTAAGCCTCGCTTTTAGGGGACACTGGCCCTTTAAGCGAGCCAAGAAGGGTCTGCTGACCCTTTAGGAGACCTGGGGGGCAGGAGGGGGCACACTGGCCTTCAAGGAGCGGGGGGATTCCAGGGGCCTCCCCGCTGGATTCTCCCCGCGGGGGAGGAGGAGGTTCCCTGGGGAGGAGGGCGGTGACGGCGGGGGCGGGCGGTGACGCATGGGAATCCCCGTGACGTCACGACAGGGGGATTCCTGCCTCGCTGGGGGAGTGCCCAGGGGCTTGGGGGTCCCGGAGGTCCGGTTATGACACGGCGGTCTGAGGGCGTCTCAAGAGTTCAGGGGGGCCCTCCGAACAGGGTCTGGATGAGACATGGCGATCTGGGGGACGTCTGGGCGTTTGGCGGGGTTTTAGGAGTTTTCAGGGTTCCCCGGCATCCCGGGGACCCCCGAACCCTCCCTTGCACACCCCCAGGTCCCCCCCGCGCCGCTCCGCCCCAGACGGTGAAGCAGCTGCTGAAGGAGCTACGGCAGCAGAAGAGCAGGGAAGGGGCGAGATCCCCGGTGGGTGACCCCCTCTCCCAGGTGACACCTCCGTCCGGGGACACCCCCACTCTCCTCCCTGACCCCCTCGCTCTCCCCCCAGGTTTTGGCTGTGCCCTCCCCGCGCCCCTCGGATGGTGAGTGACCTCCGATCCCCCAGTTCCTCCCAGATGCCCCCTCACACCCCCTGTGCCCCGTAAATATTCTCCATGCCCTCCCCCCCATCCCTACGTCCCCCCGTTCCCCTCCATGTCCCTCCTCCCAAACCTTCCCACTCCCTCCCCAAGTCTCTCTCCATGTGCCCCCCATTACCTGGTCTCCCCTCAGGTGCTCCCTGGCCCGCTGTCCCCACAGTGACTCCCGGCCTCTGTGCGGTCCCACATGGGTCCCGTGGCAGCCCGGGGGGGGCCCATGGGGGAAGGGTCTCCGGTCCGAGGGGGTTTCAGGTGAGCTGGTTGGAGGGGATAGTGGAGAAATGGGGCGTGAACTGGGAGGTTAAAGACGGGGCAGTGTGGTAAATGGAGGTCAATGGGGGAAAATGAGAGGGCAGTGGGGAGAGAATGGGGGGAAATGGGAGGCAAAGGGAGGGAAATGGGCGGGAGAAGAGGGGCAGGCAACTGGGAGGGGAATGGTGGGGCAGTGCACAGTTACATGGGGGTAATGGGATGGTTAAGGGAGGCAGTGGGAGGGAATGAAGGAAGCCATTGGGGGCAGTGGAGGGGCAACGGGCAATGGGGGCAGCAGGGGGGGGAGATGATGTAGATGGGGCAATGGGGTGGCAGCTGGGGGGGTCATTGGGGCAGGGGTAACTGGTATCAAGCCCCCTCCACCTTGACTGCTGCTTCCCCCCAAGGCTGCTGCCATCCCTGGCCCTGCCTGGCCTCATCCCACAGTGTCGTGGGGAGAATGTGGGGCCTCCCTACTGGGAAGGGAGATCCAAGACCCGTATCCTGAACCCCAGGACCTGGCAGCTGCCCGCGCTGCACTGGGGGGCCGAGACCCCCGGGAGCTGCTGCGCCAGGACGAGGAGGGGGACACGTGAGCAGGGGTGGCCATGGGAGGGCACTGGGGGGTACAGGGGTTATAAGGGAGTACAGAGGCCCTAAGGGGGTACGGGGGTCCTAAGGGGTCTATGATGGGTCAAGGGGCTAAATTGCAGCAAATGGGGGGCGTCAATGAGGGGCAGTTTAGGGGGTCACTGGTGTGAAGGACAGTCAGTGGGTCCCATAGCAGTGCAATGGGAGGGCAATGGGGTGAGTGGGGCCAGTGTGGTGCTCGGGGGGGGCAATGGGACGAAGTGGGGTCTGTGGGTGAGATCAGTGTGGGGTAAATAGGAGAGTCAATGTGGAGGTCAGAGGGGAGGCAATGGGGGAATCAGTGGGACAAGGCAGTGCTGGGAAGCCCCCGGGGCAGTTGTGAGGCACTGGGAGGAGCTATGGGGTGACAGGTCCTTTTGTGGGGTCTGTGTTCTGGGTGGAGCGTGGGGGGCGGGTAGAGGGGCAAGGGGGTCCCCTCTAACCCCGCTCCACCCCCAGGCTGCTGCACGTGCTCTGTGCCGGGGGGCACTGGGCACTCGCCCGGGCTGCGGCCGAGGCTCTGCGGGACCTGGGGGGACTTGAGGTGCGGGAGCACCTGGGCAAGGTGAGGGGCGGGGACACACTTGGGGGGCCTGAGGGGGCATCTGGAGGAGATCAATATGCAAGAGCATCTGGGCATGTTTGGGGGTGGGGGGGGAAGGGGAAGGTAGAAGGGCAAGTTTCCTCAACCTGGGAAAGTTGAGGATATTGTGGGTAAAGAAAGGGTAATAAGTGGGTCTTATTGGGGCAATAAGGGGGTGGTGGAGGTAAAATACAATAAAGGATCAGGGGGTGATAGGGGTAATTAATAATGGGAGTGGGGTAGTTAATTTTGGGATAATTAATCACAGGGTTCTGTTGCAGTCTAATAATAGAGGGATTGCTGGAGAATAAAGGGGCAATTAATACTGGGGGGTAATAACGGGTGATTAGTGATGGTGTAATTAGAGTCCAATAAAGGGCAATAAATAGAGGTGTAAAAAATAGGTGTAAATAGAGTCCAATAATTAATGAGGGGATGATAAAGGAATGATAAGGGGGGGGCGCAGAGCAGCAGCAGAATACCAGGGTGATAATTTGAGGGTTCAGGGTGCCTGATGCCCCCCAACCAACCCTGACTCCCGCAGATCCCACTGACATTCCTTTTTTCCCTGCAAGAGCCCCCAGACCCCCTTTATCCCCTAGACACCTAACTCCCCCCAAGAATCGCTCAAGCCCCCCTGACCCCCCCATTTGATGCCCCCAGACTCCACTGCTGGTGGCAGCAGCAGCTGCAGCCCCGGAGATTGTGCGGGACCTTCTCGTCCTGGGGGCCAATCCTGATGCCGCTGACCACGGGGGCCGCACAGCCCTGCACCTGGCCGCAGCCTATGGGCACCCTGAAATCCTCCAGGTGACACCCCAACCCCCATGGGGACCACAAAACCCTCCCAAAGGGGACCCGAAAGTGGGTCCCAAAGGGACACTGTTGTCCTGGGAGACCAGGGAACTGGCCTAATGGGGTTCCTGATATCCAGGGGGACCCAAATCTTTCCCCTTGCCTTCCCAGGCCATGATGTCCTCAGGGGTTCCTGTCAACGTGGAGGCCAGAAATTTTGAAGGTCAGCAAATTTGAGGGGGGGGCAAGGGTGGTGGAGGGCTTGGGGTGGGCCCCTGGTTTTGGGGTGGGAGTGATTCTTGGGGAGTCCTTGTTCGGGTGGGACTGGGGAGAATTCAGTTGGTGGGTCTCCAATGGGAGGGGGACTCAGGGGTCCCTGATTTGGGGTATCACACAAGTCCCCTATTTCAGGGTGTCTTGGGAGAGTCCCACTTGAGGGGTATTCAGTACAGAAGGGGCTTGTGGGTCCCTGGTTTGAAGGGATGCTGAGAATCCCCATTTTTTGGTAGCTCTTGGTGGGATTCCTGGTGGATGCATCACTGTTTTGGGGGGATGTGAGATCTCCAGTCTGGGCATTTTTGGTGATGGTGGGAGGGTCCCAAGAGGTGTGTCTGTACTTTGAGGGGGTCCCTAGGAGGGTTCCCAATTTCAGGGGGTCCCTGTTGGGGGGAGAGGCCCTTCCTGACCCCTCTTGGTTCCCTCCCAGGCCAGACCCCTCTGCACTGCGCTGTCCTGGCCCACAATGCCTCGCTGCAGGGAGGGCACAGCCCCGTGGGGGGCTCTGGAGGGGGGTCCCCCACTCCCCAGGACCGATTCCGCTGTGTGGAGCTGCTACTGCAGATGGGGGCAGACAGCAGCAGCCAGGTACAGACCCCCAAAGACCCCCAGGTACCCCACAACTCTCCAGGTGTCCCTCAGATCCCCTGGGCTCCCCGCACAGACCTCTGTACCCCTCAAAGTTGACTGTGTCCCACCTCAAGGTCCCTGTGTGCTGGGCAGACCTGAGCCCTTGGCCTTTGGGGTCCATTGGGGTACCTTGGGAGGGTTGGGGAGGGGTGTGAGACCCCCACAACACCTGTGTGTCCCCCAAAGACCCCTGTGTCTCCCTTCATGGTCCCCCTAGTCTGGATAGATCTGTGCTCCCAGACACTGGGACTTCTTGGGGTCCCTTTGGGGAGGTTGAAGAGGTTGTAGGGGGGGTGGGACCTCCTGTGGGGTCCCCCTGACCCCTGTCTTGCCCCCAGGACACCAAAAGCAGCCTGACAGCACTGCACCTGGCCGTGCGGGGAGGCAACCTTGCCCTGGCCCACCTACTGCTGCGCCAGCCTGGCATGGCCCCCCGCCTCGTCAACATGAAGGTTTGAGGGACTTGGGGGGCTGGGGGAGCTCTGAGAGGCTCTGTGGGGGGCTGGGGGACCTCTGTGGGGCTCTTGGGGCTGATTGGAGGGGTCTGTGGAGCTCTTTAGGGTTCCTCTAGTGGCTTGCATGGCATGAAGGGGCCCAGGGAGGCTCAGAGGGATCTAAAGGGCACTGGGGGTTTGGGGTGTCTGGGGAGGCTGGAGGTATCAGAATCAGATCTCAAGGGTCTCTGAGGGGGCTGGACGGTAACTTGTGGGTATCCTGAATCCCCTCACATCCCTCAGGCCCACGGGAACACCCCCCTGCACATGGCAGCAGCACTACCTGGGACCCCCAGCCAGGAGCCCCTTGTGAGGCTGCTCCTGGCCTGGGGTGCCGACCCCAGTGCCCGCAACCTGGAGCACGACCTGCCCCAGAGCCTGCTGCCCCCGGGGGCCCTCGGAGACCAGGTGAGACCCCAGATCATCCTCACACCCAGCACCATCCCCAGCACCCTACCATCACTCCAGACCTGACCCCAGATCATCCTCACACCCAGCACCATCCCCAGCACCCCACCATCACTCCAGACCTGACCCCAGATCATCCTCACACTCAGCGCCATCACCTGCACCTTAGAACTTCCTGCTGATGGGGGGAAATGCCTGGAATCGCCCCTGGAACCCCAAAATCCCACTGTTTTGCCTCAGATGCCTGCTGCTATGTCCAAAAATTCTGCTGCTTTACACCCTCATTTTCATAACCTCCCCAAACTGTGGGGTCCTGTCCCAGGACCTTTGGGTGACATCCCCAAGTTCTGGGGTAGAACCCCGTGTTTTCGGGACCCCCCTGAACCTTCTCTCTCCCACAGCTCCGCCTCCTTCTGAGGAGCCGCCGGGGATCCCATCGCCCCTCCCACACCGCCGAGTGACGTCAGAGGGGCGGGATCTCCCCGCTATCAGATGGGGGGACACCCCCATATTGGGGGATTACCTCACGTTAACTCTTCCTGATTTCAATGAAATTGCCCCCAAATTTCTGTGAAATGAGTCTGAACCACATTGGTTTGGTGGGGGGAGGAGCACGGAGGGGTTCCAGCTCCCCCTTGCCCTCCCCCCCAGCCTCATTAATGGGGGCTGCTAATGAGGGGTGTCTCCTCTGAATTGGGGGTTTTGGGTGAAGCATGCCAAATTGGAGGGGAAACCCAAAAACGGAGAGAATTCTGGAGTTAAATAAAAACTTTCTTAAAATCTGAGTCTGTTTTTTCCCAGTGCCCTCAGTCTCTCCTCAGTCCCTCCCAGTGCATCCCAGAGACGACAGAAAATGGAGAGGGTTCTGGAACAAATGGCTTCAAATTGAGAAAATCTTATTTTCTCTTCTTTTAAGGATAAAGTCATCAAAAAACCCTCCTTTGACGCTATTTAAAGGCCTTAAATTAAGGGGGTAAATGGTGGGAAGCATGAGGGGAAAAGAGCAGGAAACATAAGGGAGAAAGGGTGGGAAATGCAAGGGGAAGGAGGGTGATAACCATGAACCACTTGGGGTGACTCCCAGAGGTGCCCCCAAATGCTGAGGTTTTCCCCTCCCTGGGCCTAGGGGTGCTCTAGAGGAACTGGTGAGGGGAGCATCCCTCAGAACCATCAAACCCCTCACTGCACCTACCGAGTCCTCTCACAGCCAGACCATCCCAGATCCCCCAATCCACCTTCAAACCCTCCCAACATCACCCCAAACCATTTTAGCAGCTCACCCTTAGCACTCTCAAACCTCACCCAGCACCACTGAAAGGCAATCCCCCCACGGGACCATCTCTGTGCCATCTCTGCCGAGCGCACAGCGCCCCCTCGTGGCCGTTCCGAAGCTCCAGCAGGGGGCGCTGCGTGCCCGCCCAAGGGCCCCGCCCGGTCACGGCGCTCGAACGGAGCCCACGGCGGGAAACCAGGCAATGCCTTGGGACACGGGGACAGCTGACACCTCTGTAACCTCTATAACACCTTTACAAGATGTTTATACAGCTTGAGTTATACCAATATAACCTGAATCATAACTTTCTGTCGTAGTATTATGGTTAACTAGTTGCTTAATGATTAAATAAATAGAAACTCGCCAAGTGAATAATCTCAAAAATAGACAAGTATTACTATATTGGGAAGCAGCAGGATGTACTAATGAGAAATTGGCAAATGTGAAGCCAATTAGGCCCAAAATGGGGAATTTAAACTGGTGACATCCAGCAAGACCAAGGAACACCATAACGGTGCATGCTCCGAAGACAAAGTTGAGAAGTTCAGATGTCAGGAAGACCTTGAGCCTTCATCGTAGAAGACCCCCAACACCACCTAAACTGGGGAAGCACAAGCACAGTACAGAACTATTGCCTTGCCTGGAACTTCATTGACTTGTCAAGCCATGCCCACGCCTTCCTTTCCATGCCTTGCCGAACGCTTCCTTGCCGTACCTTGCCTACCCCTCCCCTGAATTTCCTTGCCTTCCCTTCGTGTTGTGGAATGACCCTGGCTGGATGCCAGGCTCCCATCAAAGCCTGTCTGTCACTCCCCTCATGAATGTAAAGTGGGGAGAAAATATGTATCTCATTAATTGACATAAGGACAGAGAGAGATCTGCTCCGATCCATGGGCCCAGCATCTCATATCACCAGACACTCTGCAAATTCTTGGTAAAAGCTATTTACCATCCTCCCCGTTCCCGTGTCTGGGCAACAGCCTCCCCAGGGCTATCCTAGAGACACGAACGTTCTGCTTCCGACCCCGTGCTGTTAACGGGAGATTAGAGTAACGGCAATCTAAGTTAAGAAGCTGGCTCTGGCCGGTGTCCATTATCGTATTTCACGTCCCTTAGCCCTGCAGTCAGTCACCTTTACGGCAGAGGGGCTGTCGCTCCCGGGCCGTGCCGCTGTCCCTCTCCCGGAGCCCGCCAGAGCCCTCACGGAGCGGGGGGCGGGGCCGGAGGGGGGGCGGGGCCGTCGGGAGCTGCAGCCCCGCCCCTCCGCGCTGAGGGCCGCGCGCGCCGCCGCCCCGCCCCGCTAGGGCGCGCCGCCGCGTCACGTGCGCGCGTCACGTGACGCCGTCCCTGGCCGATGAGGTCAGCGGCGGGTCACGTGACCGGTGCCTACGCGCAGTGGGGCCGGGTGCAGATGGCGGACGCGGAGGCCGAGGCGGCGGCGCGGCCGGAGGTGCCGCGGGTGGTGCCGGCGCTCCGCGCCCGCCTCTGGCAGCTGCAGACGGAGCTGCGCGAGCAGGAGGTGTCGGAGGCCTCGTCCCGAGCCTACTGCCGGGGCTTCTGCCAGGTAGGAGGCGGGCGGGGCGGGCCGCGGCGCGGGCGGCAGGGGGGATGCGGCGGGGCGGGCTCGGCGCTGCCGCCGCTCTGCCGGGGCTGGCGGCGCTCGGGGCTCCGTGCCCGGCTGCCCGGCGGGGCTGTGCTCGCCCTGCCGAGGGCGCCCCGCGGGCTCTGCGCCGCCAGCCCGGAGCCGAGGGGGCTGCTCGGCTTTGGGCTTTGGCAGTCCCGCGGGCCCGGCTGGGGCTCTGGGGCACGCCGCGCCGCGCTCGCTCGGTGCAGTCTTGGCTCGGTTCCGAGACCTCCGTTTGTGTGTTCGCTCGTCTCGGGATCAAATCTGCGTATTCGCCTTGTTTGAGATGTGCCGTGGGGTGCAAGGAGTGCTTGCTGGCCTGTAAGGGCCTACAGGGCCCTTCAGTCACTGAATGAGCTGTGGTTTGGATATCTTGTCTCGAATACTTGCTTAGTGCAACCCAGAGGGAGATCTCCGATTTCTGAATCGAGGCCCTGAGTTCCAGAATCTTGATTAAAGCCACAGTGATGGAGATAACTTGTTCTTAAGTAACCTCTTCCAGTTTTCAGTTTTTGCTACTCTCACAGCATCATTTACTGTGAGCTCTAAGGTTGAAAAATTGCTGTTATGATGCTGGGTTGGAGAGTTGTCCCTGTTGAGTCTGGAGAGATTGTGGGTTTTAAAGTAAGAAAGAAAAAATCTTTTTTCTAAGCTAGTTTACAACACCTCAGCTGATAAAGCTGTAGTATTTGATGAATGGTAAAATCAGAGAAAAAAGCTTGCTGGGTTGTCACAAATTATGTATAAGTGGCGTTACCCTTCATAGTCTTCCATTTTGCATCCACAGGTTGTGTGCTTTGCCATACCATTCTGGGAGGATGTTTAGCTCATCACTTACTGAAACAAGAGAATAAGTGTATCTCCTGGGTTTCAAAACTCTTACAAACTGCAGGGTGCAGCTGCATCCTGCTGTGTTTGTCTCAAGTTTTGTTTATATGACCTTGCACTGACATGGACACTGCTACAAAGTGTCACCCTGTCGCAGTTCAGGTTTTGCTAAAATTGTTTCCAGTGGTGTACTTTGTGTCAGAACATTGAGACAAATATTCAGCTGACCCTTAACAGTGCTTGTCAAGATGACTGTGTGTGTACATGCCCAGTTTCCCAGATTAGTTGGGTACAGAAGAAGCTTTAAAGATGCTTGGTCAGTGGAGTGTTGTGAAGGAAAGAAAGTAAACAACAAGAGACCCCAAACCATGCCCCACAAATAATGTAGCCCTCTGGGTCCTTGTGCTATTATTGTAGCCTGGTTTTAAAATGCTGTGATAGCACAGATAAATTGGAAAAGGTTGGTTTTGACTTGCCACCAGCCTGGGACTTTTTGGATTGTCATGCCTGGACTCCAGGGACGTGGAACTGCTGCTCCATCCTGAAGCAGCTCCATCCTTCATAGAGGATAAACTTGGGAAGTCTTTGTGCAGTCAGACCACTGTGGGTGGGCTGGAATTTTATGTCTGGGTTTCTCCCAACAGGGGATGTTTGTGATAACTTCAATAACTTAAGGTCTGCTCATAAGGGAAGTTTAGGAAGCTCAATTTTGTATTAATTACTTGGAAGGTGCCACTGATACCTTGTCATAAAGTTATTGAGCTACAGCAAAATGTGCCTAAGAAGAAGCTGAATTTATCTGGGCTTAGGTTTGATTTTGGGAAGTAGCTGATGTAAGGAGAGCTGAAATGTTTTATGTTTTCCATCCTGTGAGTACAGCTGAGGCAGGGGCCTGAAAGTTGCTCTGTTTTGCTGTGGAAATTACCATGGCTGTCAGGCAAACTGAACCAAATTAGGGAATTTCCTTTGCTTTGAGCTGTCTGTTGTTTTACCACTTGTAAATTTGTGCTGCTGTGTGCAGCTTTCCAGTAGCTCATACAGGGAGTGATGCTGGGTGTCACAATTTCCTTGAAGATCCCTATTTTCAAGCAGGGAAATGGAACTGTTGTCCAGGATAACAAACCAAAGAAACTGCTGAAGCCTAAATAATGGGTTGACTCTGCAGCTTTATATTGTATAGGCATTAATGCTTTGCACATTTACCTTGGGAATTTTTTTTTTTTTTTTGTGGAGAGCAGTATGTACCTAAACAGCCAGATGGAACAACTAAGGAAAGTGTTTGAGGCTCAGCTGTCATAAATAGGAAGAACAGTTTCCAGTGGAGGGGGGTTTGTAGGATGTCAAAGCATCCCATCTGCCAGTGCCCAGCAGTTGTTGGCTTTCTGAAATTTTTGAAGGTGACATGTTGAGTGCAATCAGATATCGTTAAGAAAACGAGAAAGTCTTTTTCTTAAAAAGTCTCAAAGCTGTACCAACAGGTCAGGAAACTTTGAGATCTTCATCTTTAAATTAGGTCTGAGCAAAAAAATTACACTTCTGAGGAAGTGCAGCTAAGCAGGTGTTCTGGCACTGCAGAGTGAAAACCTGAGCAGTGTGGAGGGCCTGGGCTGGCCTGTTTGTTACACATCAGGGGGATGTGGGCTCTGCACTTCTCACCCCATTTACCCATCAGAGATGTCACTGGAATGGAAGGGCAGGGTGGGATGAAGTGTAAATGGGTGTGTGTTAGCCAGACTTTAAATGCGTGAATACTCTCTCAGGTAATTATACTGTAAGGTAGTAATTGCTTCTAAGTTGTTACTTGAGAATCCTTTAAATATGTAGGTTATCTAATTCTGTCAAATTAATCATTTTTCCATAATAGTTTTTATAAAGACTGCCAGGAGAAATCCGTAGTGAACAACAAACAACTATTGCTTGTGAAACAGCACAAGGGCTTTGAAGAACTTCCCTAATACAGTTACCACATTTGGCTTATTTGTCAGTGTGCTAATACTAATGGCATCATAATGTTCCAAACTACAGATCCTTGAAGTCTAAGCTGTTAATACATCTGTCACCTTGAATCTGTTTTTGACACTGAAACCATTGTTTATGTATTTGAAAAGAAGTTTCTCATAAATAGTTACTCAGTGAATTCCTAATGCTAGCTTTGAAACTTTGATCCCAAGGCTCAGATTGCACTTGAGCAAGGAGGCAGTGTTTACTAGAAAATTTATTTAATCTTAGAAAGTATTCTGCTGTGTTTTTTGGTTTACATAGACCAGGTAGTTTATGATCAAAGTGTCTGTGAAAATAATTGAGTACTAAATTTGGCTTTTTAAATGGATTGGTTTTAATGGATATATTTTTAGAAGAGTGCAGGGGTTGGTGTGTTTGATCTGTTTCTCTAGTCACTGTAATGGCAGTGTTACTGCTGGCTTTACTAAACCTGATTTATGATAGTCATGACTTGACTCTCTCTGAGGATTGCAGCTTGACAGTCTTTGAATGTGATTTAATGCTACAAAGCAATGTATAATTTGAGTTATATTATCAAATCCATTAATCTGTTAAATAAACTTGAAGACTGGTATTACCATGACCTGCTGCAGCTAATGATACTGTGCTGTGCTTAAGGATGATTTCTGCAAACTTCCAATTCCATCCCCCCAGCTTAAGTCTTTATCACTATTAATATGATGTGGGTTTTGGGGAAAGTTTGTAACTTCCATTCAGCCAGAAGTTATATTCATTAATTGTTGGAGAACAATCCACAAAACAGCAGATTACTGATTCTTAGGTAGTTTTTTTTATATATTTCTTTTTCTTAAGTGTAACACGTGGTTCTGCCAGTCTGCATTGTTTTTAGGTTAGGACTAATATAGTACAGTTACAGCACTGATGTAACATTGGGTACTGGCAACATTTCCTGCCCTGATGGAGGGTAGGTTTTGGTCATTGTTATGACTGCATGTGGTTTTAGCAGGCTTGTAGAAGGGTTTGTTCCATAGTGTGCTGTTTCCATTCACCATCTGATAAGATCATGTGGGGGTTTTTTTAGGTTGTTAAAATAAGATTGTTGTGTCAAAGTGACAACTTTAAGTGATTTGAAAACTGATATGGCCTCACCATCCTTGTAAGGACAGTTTGACTTGGTTTGAATGGTAGGGTGAAGCGCTCTGAACTTTTTTTTTTTCCCATGCAGTCTTCACAGAATTCACAGGGTTGGAAGAGACCTTAAAGATCATTGAGTCCAGCCCATGCCCTAAAACCTCAACTAAACCTTGGCATCGAGTGCCACATTGTCACTTTGATTTTTTTAAGCTTTTTTAGGCCTTCTGATGTTTACATTCTTCTAGCAAACTTTCTCACACACTTTCTGTAAATAACTTATTGTTTTACATTCTTTTATAGAAGAAGAGAAATTTGATAGGCTGTTGGTTTGTCCAGTGTCATTGGAGAGGTGGCACTTTCACCCTCCAATCCACTGTCACTTTTAGAAAACTATAAATGTTAGAGTCAAAAAATAAATTTCCCTTTTCTTCACCTTATGCTCAGCAGTGTGTGTGCTCGTGTTGTTTCATGTCCTATAATGACACCACATCCAGGGATGGTGACTCCATCACCTCCCTGGGCAGGCCAAATCTTGGCCTTAAGGATTCCAAAAAGCACAGCCTCTTTCACTGGTTTTGTTTTCTTTGCAGCTGGCTTTAACCAAGATTGTTCCCTTGTTTATTTTAAGGAGAGTACACAGGGCAGAGGGAGCTGGGAAGTGCACAAGCATCACTGCTCTGCAGGTGTAGGAGGGTGTGCAGGGAAGGGCTGTTAGTTGTGAAGCAAGCAGCCAGCAGAGCAAAGGTGTCCTCAGCTCAGTGTCCCACTTGCTCTCAAATTGTACTTCCTAGAGTAGCATGGCAGTGTAGGTACCTTTTAAAAACTTTGGGATGTACTAGCACTGTCCCTGTGTTGATGTGGTTTCTGTTCAAACTGGCTCGATTTTATATTGCTGCTTTAGTACCGTGCCCAGGTAATGTGGGATTGCTGTGGCCAAGGAGTAAAATCTGGGGTAATTTTGTGTTTGAAAAATGCCAACTTAATGATCTGATCTGGGTTTTGGATCCCTTTCTGGTGGCTTCATGTTTGCTGTGTGGGTAATGCATGGATCTTTAAAACACTACCCCTGTAGTAATGTTCTTAATCTTGAGTTTCTGCCTATTTTTTGTGCATTCTCACTAGTGATAAAGATTCCAGTGTTACATACACGGTTCTGTCTCCATGGTAGTTGTACAAAAGGAGCCAAGTGTAGGACTTGTCTCTGAATTTTCCACTTAATAGCTCACATTTCTGCCAGTTGCATCTAGCTTTCTCCCAAGTAGATATTCTGATAACTTTATCAAGATAATAAGCTAAATAAAAATATATTTGAAGAAAAAGGAGAATTTCTGTTGAGTTGAAAAGCTGCTACTTTAAATTCTTCTTCAGGGTAGAAGTTTCTCACTTCTAGAATGATTCCACTGTATGTGCCTGATATTGTGTATTGATATTTGTTTTTAAACAAAAGTGTGTTACAAGAACTTCTAATGCTCACTCATTTTGTTTCAGACACTGCTCCAGTATGCTGGCAGTCGGGGTGCATCGGAACATATTTTACCTTTTTTGGAAGTGTATCGAATCTCCATCCAAAGCTTTGCTAATGCAAGACCTTACTTGACTACAGAATGTGAAGATGTTCTTTTGGTACTTGGCAGGCTAGTGCTGTAAGTTTTAAGTTGGTATATTAATTTTTTTTTTGTTTTAAAAAGAACTGAACTTTGTAAATCAAAG